>NW_027591563.1:0-83851 GCF_964213995.1 Mustelus asterias | reverse complement strand
CGACACAACAACCTGCCTTCACACGCCTTCGTCACAGGCCCAAAACGGCTCCAGAGTGCCCCACAGGGGCACTGTCAAATTTACACAATTTAACCCTCAGCCCACATGAGGAGGCATTAAGGGTTGTGGGGATGGGGGAGGTTACGAAAATAGGGGAGGTTGTAGGGGCTGGAGGAGATTGAAGAGATAGGGAGGGTTGTAGGGGCTGGAGGAGATTGCAGAGATAGGGAGGGTGGTGGGGGCTGGAGGAGGTTAGAGATAAGAGGGTGGTAGGGGCTGGAGAAGGTTACAGAGATAGGGAGGATTGTAGGGGCTGGAGGAGATTGCAGAGATAGGGAGGGTGGTGGGGGCGGGAGGAGGCTACAGAGATAGGGAGGATTGTAGGGGCTGGAGGAGGTTACAGAGATAGGGAGGGTTGTAGGGGCTGGAGGAGGTTAGAGATAAGAGGGTGGTAGGGGCTGGAGAAGGTTACAGAGATAGGGAGGATTGTAGGGGCTGGAAGAGGTTACAGAGATAGTAGGGAGGGTTGTAGGGGATTGAGGAGGTTAAAGAGGTAGGGAGGGCTGTAGGGGTTGGAGGAGGTTACAGAGATTGGGAGAGTTTAGGGGTTGGAAGAAGCTACAGACATACTGGAGAGCCTCAAGTCGAGGGAAGGACCTGCCAGCCCCAACTCTGGGTCAACCTGTGATTGCTCGCGAACAGATGTGCAAAGCTGCATTTTGTCTTCCTCAGGTCCCTGAACAATGTTTCAGTAAAGCAGTGTGAGGAGATACTGGTCACTGGAGCTGGCCAGGCCTGTGACTGCCCCACCATGAATAGGACACATCCACAATGGGGTGGGGGTTGCCAAGAGGTGAGGCAGAGTGCCAGAGTAAATCGCGCATGGTGACTGCTTTTCTTGAAAAAGCGACAAAGTCCCAAACATCCGCTTTCAACCGCCTGACACTGTGTTTCGCCCCTTATTTAGCAATCAATCATAACTTGAAATGATGAGTAATCGTATTATCGGTGGTGCAGGGGACTGAATGAGTAAACTTGGGAGTTCAACGGCAATCAGAGAGCAGACTGTTGTTTGGAGAGCTAATTTAATTTGATGCACAGCCTCGTCATTTCATGCCACATTCTCGAAATAAAAATGGGTTTATTACGGAGCAAAGTAATACCACAGCATTGCAGCTCGAGAGGCACGCCATCTGGGAAATTGTCATTGAGCGCACGTCACTGGGAGAGTGAGTGCGGCTTTGATTATCATGATGGCGCAGTTTGATTCTTCCCCACAGAGGGAACCTCTTCTCTCGCCCGCGCTTTGCCAACTGGCCGGCTGACAAACAGCCCTGGTGGGCTGGGAGGAGCTCTCTGATGTTTGCAGGGGATTGCAGACGAGAACGGCGTGACAGAAGAAAAACAAATGGGGGTGGTGGTCGGGCTGGAAGGGAGTTAGGCTCGACAGGTTGGAAAATGCACGCCCGCTCCGACAACGCCAATGCATTCATCGCGGGCCAGGGAGATGCCAGGGGGAGGTCCTGCCAGCGAGGAGTTAGCTAGACACCAGCGAGGGCAAGTTAACTTATGCAGGAGTTGGGCAAATAGGAAGCTAAGTGGGCTTCGAGGCCCAAAAGGGATGGGGGAAAAATACAGAGTACCGAAAGTAGAAAGTATTCCTTTTTTAAAAGTTACAAAGCCAATGCTCAGGCAATCCCAGAATCCATCTCCTTGCTTGCTCCAAAAATCAATTCAAATTCAAACCACTTCATGGTCTCCACGAGAGACACACAAGATCCAAGCTGACAAGGTGAGGAATTGCACCCATATCTTGGGCTTCACCTGACACTTGATCTTAGTCCAAAGGCTGAGAAGTGTTCGTGAGATGGATACTCATGCCATCTGATAGAAAGGGTACATAGAGTTACGAGAGAGGATACAAAACAGATTCTTAAGGGCAATAGCAGAGCGGTGGGATTCCAGCTCCCCAAGCTAAACATGCTGCACCTCCATAGAATCCCGACAGTGCAGAAGGAGGCCGTTCGGCCCATCGAGTCTGCACCACTTTGCCCTTCAAAAGAGATGGCCGGGGAGCAACTGAACGGAAAGCTTGAAAATGACCAAAGGTTCTGATGGTGCGGGCAGGCAGAGAAAGAGCTTCCATTCGAGGGGGAAAACTAAAAAGAGACCATCAGCATCGGCACCAAGAAGTAGGGGATTGGGGGGAGACATGGAACTGGTTCCCAAGGGTTAACTTAGTGTAGGTACACTAAGGTGATGTTAGGTACGCAGGAGAGAGAGGAAGGAATAAAGGGTAAAGCTGATAGAGTTGAATGTGGAAGGATGGGAGGAGGTTCTGGTGCAGCCTCAGCAACAATTGGCCTGTCTTGTTCCTGTATGATCTATGTAACTCTAGGAGCACAGAAACAGGAGACCATTCAGCCCGTCGAGCCTACTCCACCATTTGATACGATCGTGGTTGATCAGGCACTTTTACCCACACTATCGCCGCTACTCTCTCCGTCACTGTTAATCAGAAATCTATCAACCTCTGCTTCAAACACACTCAGTGACTGAGCTTCCACAGACCTCCGGGATAGAGAATTCCAAAGATTCACAACCCTCATCTCCATCCTAAGGGGCATCCCTTAGAACCAAAGAACCATAGAAAATTACAGCTCAGAAACAGGCCTTTTGGCCCTTCTTGTCTGTGCCGAACCATTTTTCTGCCTAGTCCCACTGACCTGCACCTGGACCATATCCCTCCACACCCCTCTCATCCATGAACCCGTCCAAGTTTTTCTTAAATGTTAAAAGTGATCCCGCATTTACCACTTTATCCGGCAGCTCATTCCACACTTCCACCACTCTCTGCGTGAAGAAGCCCCCCCTAATATTCCCTTTAAACTTTTCTCCTTTCACCCTTAACCCATGCCCTCTGGTTTTTTTCTCCCCTAGCCTCAGCAGAAAAAGCCTGCTTGCATTCACTCTATCTATACCCATCAAAATCTTATACACTTTGATTTTGAAATTGTGCCCCCTGGTTCTAGGCTCGCCCACCGAAGGGGGAACATCTTATCCGCATCTACTCTGTCTATCCCTTTAAATATTTTGCAGGTTTCAGTGAGATCACCTCTGAGCCTTTGAGAGAATCCAGGCCCAGTTTTCCCCAGTCTCTCTCCATAAGGACTGTCCCATCATCCCTGGAACAAGTCTGGTGAACCTTTGTCCTAAATGGCAATAATATCCTTTCTGAGGTAAGGGGACCAAAGCTGTACACAGACTAGTCCAGCTGCGCTCGAACCAAGCTCCTATACAATAGAAGTGAGCCCGCACCACTCCTGTACTCAAACCCTCTCACGATAAAGGCTAACTTTCCATTAGCCTTCCGAATAACTTGCTGTCCCTGCACACTGGCCTCCAGTAACTTTTGGACAAGGGCACCCAGATCCCTTTGTACATGTCCGCTTTCTAATTCCTTACCATGTAGGAAATACTCTGCAGAACTGTTCCCTCCACCAAAGTGGATTTCCTCACATTTTTCCACATTATATTCCATTTCCCAATCGCTGAATCTGTCCAGGTCCTCCTGTGGCCGCTTTACATCTTCCTCACAACTCACATTCCCGCCTAGCTTTGTATCATCCACAAACTTGGAAATATTACATTTGGTTCCCACATGCAAATCATTGATGTATGTTGTGAATAGCTGAGACCCAAGTACTGATCCTCGCGGTTCCCCACTAGCACAGCCAGCCAACGTGAGAATAACCCGTCCTCCTCTCTATTTACTACCTGTTAGCCAATCCTCAATCCATGCCAGTATACTGCTACCTATCCCATGTGCTTGTATTTTGCTAATTAACCTCCTTTGGGGGATCTTTATCAAAAGCCTTCTGAAAAATCTGAATTTACCACATCCATCGAGTCTCCTTTCTCAATTCTCTTCGCAACATCCTCAAACAAGCTTGTCAAACTTTGATGAAGTGAACTTGTCAAATGGGGATGAAGTGGAAATGGTCGAGAGCTTCAAATTTCTAGGTGTCCAGATCACTAACAACCTGTCCTGGTCCCTCCAAGCCAACACTATCATTAAGAAAACCCACCAACGCCTCTACTTTCTCAGGGGCCTAAGGAAATTCGGCATGTCCGCTACGACTCACCAACTTTTACATATGCATCATAGAAAACATCCTTTCCGGATGTATCACAGCTTGGTATGGCTTCTGTTCTGCCCAGGACTGCAAGAAACTACAAAGGGTTGCGAATGTAGCCCAGTCCATCACTTAAACCAGCCTCCCATCCACTGACTCCATCTACATTTCCCGCTGCCTTGGAAAAGCAGCCAGCATAATTAAGGACCCCACGCACCCCGGACATTCTCTCTTCCACGTTCTTCCGTCGGGAAAAAGATACTAAAATCTGAGATCACGTACCAACCGACTCAAGAACAGCTTCTTCCCTGCTGCCATCAGGCTTTTGAATGGACCTACCATATATTAAGCTGATTTTTCTCTGCACCCTATCTGTAACTGCAATACCATATTCTGCACCCTTGCTTTTCCTTCTCCTGTATGTTTTTTTATATAACGCAAGAAACAATACTTTTCACGGCATACCAATACATATGACAATAATAAATCAAATCAAATTAAATTCAGAATTCCCATTCGCAAATCCGTGCTGACGATTCCCAGATTATGACTATCCAAGCATCCATTGATCACTTCCTTTAGAATAGATTCTAACATTTTCCCTATTACAGATGCAAGGCTAACAGGTCTGCAGTTCCCTGTTTCTTGCATTGTAAAAATCAGCCTGTGTTCCTGCCTATGATGGCTGGAGAGTACATGTCTGTACACCAGTGGTTCCAAACAGTTTACTATCACAGCACAGCGCCATACTATCAAAAGATTTTGAGACATCCTCCTATTTTCTCTGTCTTCTTACCTTACTGGGAGCTTCATTTTAACTTCCCCCCATTATAGAATCCCTACAGTGCAGAGAGGCCATTCGGCCTTGCACCGACTCTCCGACAGAGCATCTTATCCAGGCACCCCCTCTCCCCCCATCTGCTCTGGTCCCATTCCTTTAACCTACCCTGCACATCTCTGGATACTAAGGGGTAATTTAGCGTGGCCAATCCACCCAATCTGCATATCTCTGGACACTAAAGGACAATTTGGCACGGCCAATCCACCTAACCTGCACATCTGGTGTGGGAGGAAACCAGAGCACCCGGAGGAAACCCACGCAGACACGGGGAGAACCTGCAAACCCCTCACAGACAGTGATCCAAGGCTGGAATTGAACCCAGGTCCCAGAGGCAGTAGTGGCAACCACTGTGCCACCATACCTGTTCTTGCGCCTGTTTATTTTTTAACTCTCCTTCTCTCTGGCTTATCTCTGGGTTTTTGTGCCCTTTTTGAACTTTTGCTATTTGTGCAGGCCCTTTCTTTCAGCTGCAGGTCCTGTTGGTCTTTCCCAGTGGCGCATGTGCAGGAGGCCCAAAGTCATTGGGTCTCAGAGATGCTGACCAGAGCTGAAGGAGGAGGTTAGTTTTAGTTTAATTACATGAATTTTGAATCATTTTGAAACGTTTTCACAGCACACTGGTTGGGGATCCCTGATGTACGCTATGTCTGGGGGTATTTTTCTCCAGAAAATGGAAAGATGAATCTGAACCCCTCGTTTCTGTCGTGTTATATAAGGAAATAAGTAGCCATCGCCACACCACGCTCAGACACACAGAAACACACACACATGCACACGCATAGACACGCAAACGCACGGATGTAAACGCGCGCGGGGAGAGAGGTGCGCGCGGGGGCAGAGGCGTGTGGGGGCGCGCAGGCACACGCATGCAGGGTAAGAGGCACGCGCGCACGCAGACACGCGCGCCCGCAGACACACACACACACGCAGACACACACACACGCAGACACACACACACGCAGACACACACACACGCAGACACACACACACGCAGACACACACACACGCAGACACACACACACGCAGACACACACACACGCAGACACACACACACGCAGACACACACACACGCAGACACACACACGCACGCAGACACACACGCACGCAGACACACACGCACGCAGACACACACGCACGCAGACACACACGCACGCAGACACACACGCACGCAGACACACACGCACGCAGACACACACGCAGGCAGACACACACGCAGGCAGACACACACGCAGACACACACACACGCAGACACACACACACGCAGACACACACACACGCAGACACACACACACGCAGACACACACACACGCAGACACACACACGCAGACACACACACACGCAGACACACACACACGCAGACACACACACACGCAGACACACACACACGCAGACACACACACACGCAGACACACACACACGCAGACACACACACACGCAGACACACACACACGCAGACACACACACACGCAGACACACACACACGCAGACACACACACACGCAGACACACACACACGCAGACACACACACACGCAGACACACACACACGCAGACACACACACGCAGACACACACACACGCAGACACACACACACGCAGACACACACACACGCAGACACACACACACGCAGACACACACACGCAGACACACACACACGCAGACACACACACACGCAGACACACACACACGCAGACACACACACACGCAGACACACACACACGCAGACACACACACACGCAGACACACACACGCAGACACACACACACGCAGACACACACACACGCAGACACACACACGCAGACACACACACACGCAGACACACACACACGCAGACACACACACACGCAGACACACACACACGCAGACACACACACACGCAGACACACACACACGCAGACACACACACATGCAGACACACACACATGCAGACACACTGCTTTGCAATCTGTGAATGGGGAGAGGCAGAGCGGCTGATAATTCCAACTATCTCTCAACCAGTTTACACATGGCAGGGGAAGGGGGGAGGAGGAGGAATCCACTATCCCTCAAAGGCTGCGGATGGGGACACCAGGGAGGGAAGATTGTTTCCTTTTTGCACAGTGCGTAGCTCTTTTTCATTTTATCACATGCGCAGCTGTTGTTATGCACTGACCGAGAAGCTGCACTCTGAGTGGGTTCGGTCCGACTGCGTGCCAGGTTGACACTAACGCTGGAGCAGGCAATAAATTTGCATTTAAATCAAATTTTGAAACCAAAGGTGGGGGGAGCAGTCCCCTCTGTCTCTGCAGCAGAGGTCCCATCGTTCATTCACAGGCTGAAACTCACTGTACACAGGCGGCTGTGCTTGCATCTCACACTGCACAAAATGCATGCCAGCCAGCACACCCCCACCCTCAACCGCTCCAAAAAAGAATGCTGCACTCAGCTTTTCAAAATCCAGAGCCACCAGTCACCAGCCTTTTTTTTAAACATATAGATATGTAAATAAATGAATCATTCAGCCCAGTGTTCTTGCTAAAGGTTCTTGCCTCCACAGTGAATCTGATTTGTGTCACCTCCTTGCTGGCTTGATGATTTACAGTCCGACGGACGTAAACTGAGAGAACCACTGTGCCACTCAAGGAGTAAAACATTTCTGTAGCAGCTTTCCTCACCTCGGGTATATCGCCCAGCATTATCCAGCCACTCAACTACTTTGCCAAGTGCAGTCACTGTTGCAATGTCGGCGCTGGCCCACTGACACACAGCCAGCTCCCACAGTGGTGACCCCACGTTCAGCTTGAATTAGTTTGATCCCTGGGCCCAGCCGGGAATATCTTCCGACCCACTCCCCCGCCTTGCTCCTCTCCGAAATGGTGCCACAGGTTCTTTCATATCTGCTCGACAGAGCAGGCGGGAGCCTCGGTTCAATATCCTTTTCCACATTTCCACTCCATCTGACGAAGGAGCAGTGCTCCGAAAGAGCTTATGGTATTTGCTACCAAATAAACCTGTTGGACTTTAACCTGGTGTTGTGAGACTTCTTGCTGTGTTTACCCCAGTCCAACGCCGGCGTCTCCACATCATCAATATCCTGTGTCAGCCTCTTTTACCCTGGTCAAGTCTTTGGAGTGGGCTTCTATGTCGCTGAACACGAGAATCATAAAATCCTTCTGCAGTGCAGAATGAGGCCCATCAAATCTGTACCGACTCGCTTACCCAGGCCCTATCCCCGTAACTCCACGCATTTGCCCCGCTAATCCACCAAATCTACACATCTTTGGACACTAAGGGACAATTTAGCATGGCCGATTCACCTAACATCTTTGGACTGTGGGAGGAAACAGAATTCCTACAGTGCAGAAGGAGGCCTGCACAGACAACAATCCCATCCGAGCCCTATCCCCGTAACCCCAAGTATTTACCCTGCCAATCCCTCTGACACTAAGAGGCAATTTAGTATGGCCAAGCCACCTAAACCGCACATCTCTGACACTAAGAGGCAATTTAGCATGGCCAATCCATCTAACCCACACATCTTTGGACTGTGGGAGGAAACCGGAGCACCCGGAGGAAACCCACGCAGACACGGGGAGAATGTACAAACTTCACAGTGTCCCAAGCCTGGAATTGAACCGGGTCCCTGGCGTTGAGAGGCAGCAGTGTTAACCGCTGTGCCACCGTGTGGACCAGTGAATAAAAACACTGCCTGGTCGAGGCAAGTTTCAGTAGCTGGAGGGTTCCAATTTTTGCTGTCCCATTCTATGCAGCAACATTGATGCTGCAATATAGCTCACTCTTTCTATACCTTCTAGGCTCTTATCTATAGGCACAGGCTGGCAGAACCAATTCTCAACCCACCAACAGCCCACTCGACCCACACGACATGTTTTACTAGTAAAAGGCAGAGAGAATACTGCTCAGATTCTCTATGCTTCTGCAGCTAAGAATCCTGTGCGCTGAAAGCAGCAGACACTGGTGATGTGTCTGTGAGTTATTCAGCCTGAACCGCCAGGCAGTGCACGGACATGTAGACTCACCTCAATTGGCTAACAGAATATGGGATCGGCCACAGTATTAACTTCATCCCGAAATCCCAACAAGGTGGAGCACAAGCAACTACCCCAAAGAAAACCTGTGCGTGTGTGTGTGTGTCTGAGAAGGAGACGATTGCATGAGAGCGCGGAGATTGTGTGTGTGCGTGTGAGAGAGAGAATGTGTGTGAGAGAGAGGGGATTGTATGCGTGTGCGAGAGAGAGGATTGTGTGTGTGTGTGTGTGTGTGTGAGAGAGGATAGTGTGTGTGAGAGAGGATAGTGTGTGTGTGAGAGAGGATTGTGTGTGTGTGAGAGAGAGGATTGTGCGTGTGCGAGAGAGAATTAGTGTGTGTGAGAGAGGATTGTATGTGTGAGAGAGGATTGTGCGTGTGCGAGAGAGAATGTGTGTGTGAGAGAGAGAATGTGTGTGTGAGAGAGAGGATTGCGTGTGTGTGTGAGAGAGGATTGCGTGTGTGTGTGTGAGAGAGGATTGTGTGTGTGAGAGAGAGAGGATTGTGTGTGTGTGTGTGAGAGAGAGAGGATTGTGTGTGTGTGAGAGAGAGAGGATTGTGTGTGTGTGTGAGAGAGGATTGTGTGTGTGCGTGAGAGAGGATTGTGTGTGTGAGAGAGAGAGGATTGTGTGTGTGAGAGAGAGAGGATTGTGTGTGTGTGAGAGAGAGGATTGTGTGTGTGTATGAGAGAGAGGATTGTGTGTGTGCGTGAGAGAGAGGATTGTGTGTGTGTGTGCGTGTGAGAGAGGATTGTGTGTGTGTGTGAGAGAGAGGATTGTGTGTGTGTGTGCGTGTGTGAGAGAGAGAGGATTGTGTGTGTGTGTGCGTGAGAGGATTGTGTGTGTGTGAGTGAGAGAGAGAGAGGATTGTGTGTGTGTGTGTGTGAGAGAGCATTGTACGCGGGTGTGAGAGAGAGGATTGTGTGTGTGTGAGAGAGAGAGGATTGTGTGTGTGAGAGGATTGTGTGTGTGTGTGTGTGAGAGAGGATTGTGTGTGTGTGAGAGAGAGAGAGAGGATTCTGTGTGTGTGTGAGAGAGAGGACTGTATGCGTGTGCGAGAGAGAGGATTGTGTGTGCGCGAGAGAGAATGTGTGTGTGAGAGAGAGGATTGTGTGTGTGTGTGTGTGTGAGAGGATTGAGTGCGCGCAAGAGAAAACGTGTGTGTGAGAGAGAACGTGTGTGAGAGAGAGAACGTGCGTGAGAGAGAGAGGGTTGTATGTGTATGCGTGTGAGAGAGAAGGTTGTGCGTGTGAGAGAGGATTGTGTGCGTTTGAGAGAGGATTGTGTGTGTGAGAGAGGATTGTGTGTGTGAGAGGGAGGATTGTGTGTGTGAGAGGATTGTGTGTGAGAGAGGGAGGATTGTGTGTGTGTGTGAGAGGATTGTGTGTGAGAGGGAGGATTGTGTGTGTGTGTGAGAGGATTGTGTGTGAGAGAGAGGATTGTGTGTGTGAGAGGGAGGATTGTGTGTGTGAGAGGATTGTGTGTGAGAGAGGGAGGATTGTGTGTGTGTGTGAGAGGATTGTGTGTGTGAGAGGATTGTGTGTGTGAGAGAGAGGATTGTGCGTGTGCGAGAGAATTAGTGTGTGTGAGAGAGGGGATTGTGTGTGTGTGAAAGAGGGGATTGTGTGTGAGAGAGGATTGTGTGTGTGTGAGAGAGGTGTGTGTGTGTGTAAGAGGGGATTGTGTGTGTGAAAGAGGGGATTGTGTGTGTGTGAAAGAGGGGATTGTGTGTGTGAAAGAGGGGATTGTGTGTGTGAAAGAGGGGATTGTGTGTGTGAAAGAGGGGATTGTGTGTGTGAAAGAGGGGATTGTGTGTGTGTGAAAGAGGGGATTGTGTGTGTGAAAGAGGGGATTGTGTGTGTGAAAGAGGGGATTGTGTGTGTGAAAGAGGGGATTGTGTGTGTGAAAGAGGGGATTGTGTGTGTGAAAGAGGGGATTGTGTGTGTGAAAGAGGGGATTGTGTGTGTGAAAGAGGGGATTGTGTGTGTGAAAGAGGGGATTGTGTGTGTGAAAGAGGGGATTGTGTGTGTGAAAGAGGGGATTGTGTGTGTGAAAGAGGGGATTGTGTGTGTGAAAGAGGGGATTGTGTGTGTGTGAGAGAGGATTGTGTGTGTGAAAGAGGGGATTGTGTGTGTGTGAGAGAGGATTGTGTGTGTGAAAGAAGGGATTGTGTGTGTGAAAGAAGGGATTGTGTGTGTGAAAGAAGGGATTGTGTGTGTGTGAGAGAGGATTGTGTGTGTGAAAGAGGGGATTGTGTGTGTGAAAGAGGGGATTGTGTGTGTGTGAGAGAGGATTGTGTGTGTGAAAGAGGGGATTGTGTGTGTGTGAGAGGATTGTGTGTGTGAAAGAGGGGATTGTGTGTGTGAAAGAGGGGATTGTGTGTGTGAAAGAGGGGATTGTGTGTGTGTGAGAGAGGATTGTGTGTGTGAAAGAGGGGATTGTGTGTGTGTGAGAGAGGATTGTGTGTGTGAAAGAGGGGATTGTGTGTGTGTGAAAGAGGGGATTGTGTGCGTGTGAGAGAGGATTGTGTGTGTGAAAGAAGGGATTGTGTGTGTGAAAGAAGGGATTGTGTGTGTGTGAGAGAGAAAGGATTGTGTGTGTGTGAAAGAAACCGTGTGTGAGAATGTGCGAAAATGCACGTATACGTTCATCCGAGCATGCATGGGGGGTGTATGCATGCAATTGTCCATGCGTGCACGAGCATCCATCCAGGAGTACACGTACTGTGTCCGTCCACATGCAACCGCCTGTGCCTACCCGTGTGCCAGTGTGTGTGTCCCCTCTCTCTCTGTCGGTGTATGTGTGTCTGCCGGTGAGTGTGCGAGTGCGCGTCTGTCTCTGTCGGTGTGTGTGTGTGTCGGTGTGTGGGTGTGCGTGTGCATATACACCTGTGTGTGGGTGTCTGTGCATGTGTGTGTGTGTCTCGGTCGGTGTGTGGGTGTCTGTGCATGTGTGTGTCTCGGTCGGTGTGTGTGGGTGTCTGTGCATGTGTGTGTGTGTCTCGCCGGTGTGTGTGTGTGGGTGTCTGTGCATGTGTGTGTGTGTGTATCTCGGTCGGTATGTATGTTAGTGTGTGTGTGTTGGTGCGTGTGTGTCTCGGTCGGTGTGTGTCTCGGTGCATGTGTGTGTCTCTCTCTCTCTGTCAGGTGTGTGTGTGCGTGTCCGGGAGAAGGCAGCTGCTATTAGGAAGTCCTCACGAGTGACACGATGAGAGATGGGAACACTCTGAAAACGTTGGGCGCAACAGAACGTCTGAAAGAAGCTGCCACAATAAAACGTGAGGCAGCAAAGCAAATCCTCCGACAGGTAGAAAGTTTTAAACAGTACAGACAGCTTGTCCCAGCGGTGTGTGTCCAGGGCAATGGTTACATTTGGCCTGTGTCACAGCGTTAAGGAAGGGAATACATAGCCAGGGTTCCCACACCTGGCCACCGTCCAGCGACTGTTGCTTGATGTGGTGTCATGGTCGGGGTCAGTCATAATGGCTGTACAGTGCCCGGGAGCACTCGCTGTTGCAGAGTAGGATAGAGCAATGTGCTCCATCCCAGGACATCGCAAAGGGAGTGCATCCAATTCTCTGCAGGGGAGACTCAGGAAGAACCAGCAACATGATGGGAGGAGGGGAGTTGTTACACAACAGGGGTTGGGAAACAAACACCACATGGGCTAGGAGACCCTGCTGCGGACCACCCAGATGAGAATATGGCAAAAACCACCCTGCTCCGTGAGAGAAAATAATCAATAATCGTATTTGTTCTGAACTCCCCCCCAACCCCTCCCCTCAGCACCAACACGGATACAGTCAGAGCCTCAATAAAATCCACAAGAAGGGCAGCAGAGTAGGAATGGTGGCTGCTGCTTCCTGCGACAGAGAAAGAGAGAAGTGGACAGGAGTCCACAAGCATTAATAAAAGACTACGCGGCAGTCTGAAGATCAGGCAGGGCCATTGACTGAAGCCAGGCATCAGATTACATCCGGGATGGATGGTGATGTATGCATGGAGCTTCAGGACAGCCACAAGGGCGCAATTAAAAGCAACCATGACAACAGATCGCTGCTCAACATGCCAGCTTCACCAACAGCGCCCCTCACACATATTTAACACAACCAGAACCAGAGAGAGAGCAATTACTCAGCATTGTTACCTTTGCGATTTTACACATCCCTCCCCATTCTTGTGTGTGTGTGGGTGGGCACACGTGTGTACGCTTCAGCGAGCCTGCGTCAGCGTTTGTGCGCGTGCATCAGCGTGCGTGCGTCAGCATGTGCGTGCATCAGCGTGTGTGCGTGCATCAGCGTGTGCACATGCGTCAGCGTGTGTGCGCATGCACGTGCTGCGTGCGTCAGCATGTGCGTGCATCAGCATGTGTGCGTGTGCACATGCGTCAGCGTGTGCGCGTGCGTCAGCGTGTGCACATGCGTCAGCGTGTGCACATGCGTCAGCATGTGTGCACGTGCACATGCGTCAGCGTGTGTGCGTGCACACATGCGTCAGCGTGTGTGCGTGCGTCAGCGTGTGCACATGCGTCAGCGTGTGTGCGTGTGCACATGCGTCAGCGTGTGCGCGCTCGTGCGTGTCAGCGTGTGAGCGTACATCAACGTGTGTGCGCGCGCATCAGCGGGTGCACACGCGTATGCGTCAGCGTGAGCGCGCGCGTCAGCGTCTGTGCGTGTCAGCGTGTGCGCGCGTGTGCATCAGCATGTGCGCGTACGTCAACGTGTGTGTGTGCGCATCAGCATGTGGGCACGCGTGTGCGTCAGCACGTGCGTCAGCATGTTGGCGCGGGTGCACGTCAGCGTGTGCGTGCGTCAGCGTGTGCGTGCGCGTCCGTGTGCGTGCGTCAGTGTGTGCACGTACGTCAACGTGTGTGTGCGCGTCAGCGTGTGCACACGCGTATGCGTCAGCATGAGTGCGCGCGTGTGCGTCAGCGTCTGCGCGCGTGCGTGCATGCGTGTGCACGCTTGTGCGTCAGCGTGTGCACGTACGTCAACGTGTGTGTGTGCGCGTCAGCGTGTGGGCGCGCGTGCGTGCGTCAGCACGTGTGTATGCATGCGTGTGCGTCAGCGTGTGTGCACGCGTGTCAATGTGTGTGAGCATGTGCGCACGCGTGCGTCAGCGTGCACGTCAGCGTGTGCGCGCATGTGCGTCAGCATGTGTGCGTGTCAGCATGTGCGCGCATGTGCATTAGCGTGTGCGCGTGTCAACGACTGTGCGCATGCGCACGTGCGTCAGCGTGTGTGCACGTGCGCGTCTGCGTGTGCGCGTGCATCAGCGTGTGTGCGCGCGTGCGAGCGCCAGCGCGCGAGGGTCAGCGCGCGAGCGTCAGCGCGCGAGCGTCAGGGCGCGAGCGTCAGGGCGCGAGCGTCAGGGCGCGAGCGTCAGGGCGCGAGCGTCAGGGCGCGAGCGTCAGGGCGCGAGCGTCAGGGCGCGAGCGTCAGGGCGCGAGCGTCAGGGCGCGAGCGTCAGGGCGCGAGCGTCAGGGCGCGAGCGTCAGGGCGCGAGCGTCAGGGCGCGAGCGTAAGGGCGCGAGCGTCAGGGCGCGAGCGTCAGGGTGCGAGCGTCAGGGCGCGAGCGTCAGGGCGCGAGCGTCAGGGCGCGAGCGTCAGGGCGCGAGCGTCAGGGCGCGAGCTTCAGGGCGCGAGCTTCAGGACGCGAGGGTCAGGGCGTGAGGGTCAGGGCGTGAGCGTCAGGGCGTGAGCGTCAGGGCGTGAGGGTCAGGGTGTGAGGGTCAGGGTGTGAGCGTCAGGGCGTGAGCGTCAGGGCGTGAGGGTCAGGGCGTGAGGGTCAGGGTGTGAGGGTCAGGGTGTGAGCGTCAGGGCGTGAGCGTCAGGGCGTGAGCGTCAGGGCCAGGGTGTGAGCTTCAGGGTGTGAGCGTCAGGGCGTGAGCGTCAGGGCGTGAGGGTCAGGGCGTGAGGGTCAGGGCGTGAGGGTCAGGGCGTGAGGGTCAGGGCGTGAGGGTCAGGGCGTGAGGGTCAGGGCGTGAGGGTCAGGGTGTGAGCGTCAGGGTGTGAGCGTCAGGGTGTGAGGGCCAGGGTGTGAGGGTCAGGGTGTGAGGGTCAGGGTGTGAGGGTCAGGGTGTGAGCGTCAGGGTGTGAGGGTCAGGGTGTGAGGGTCAGGGTGTGAGGGTCAGGGCGTGAGGGTCAGGGTGTGAGGGTCAGGGCGCGAGGGTCAGCGCGCGAGGGTCAGCGCGCGAGGGTCAGCGTGTGAGCGTCAGGGCGTGAGCGTCAGGGTGTGAGCGTCAGGGTCAGGGTGTGAGGGTCAGGGTGTGAGCGTCAGGGTGTGAGGGTCAGGGCGTGAGCGTCAGGGTGTGAGCGTCAGGGTCAGGGTGTGAGGGTCAGGGTGTGAGGGTCAGGGTGTGAGGGTCAGGGCGTGAGGGTCAGGGCGTGAGCGTCAGGGTGTGAGCGTCAGGGTCAGGGTGTGAGCGTCAGGGTGTGAGGGTCAGCGCGCGAGGGTCAGGGTGTGAGCGTCAGGGCGTGAGCGTCAGGGCGTGAGCGTCAGGGCGTGAGCGTCAGGGCGTGAGGGTCAGGGCGTGAGGGTCAGGGTGTGAGCGTCAGGGTGTGAGGGTCAGGGTGTGAGGGTCAGGGCGCGAGCGTCAGGGCGTGAGGGTCAGGGTGTGAGGGTCAGGGTGTGAGGGTCAGGGTGTGAGCGTCAGGGTGTGAGGGTCAGGGTGTGAGGGTCAGGGTGTGAGCGTCAGGGTGTGAGCGTCAGGGCGTGAGCGTCAGGGTGTGAGGGTCAGGGTGTGAGGGTCAGGGTGTGAGGGTCAGGGCGCGAGCGTCAGGGCGTGAGGGTCAGGGTGTGAGGGTCAGGGTGTGAGCGTCAGGGTGTGAGCGTCAGGGTGTGAGCGTCAGGGTGTGAGCGTCAGGGTGTGAGCGTCAGGGTGTGAGCGTCAGGGTGTGAGCGTCAGGGTGTGAGGGTCAGGGTGTGAGGGTCAGGGTGTGAGCGTCAGGGTGTGAGGGTCAGGGTGTGAGCGTCAGGGTGTGAGGGTCAGGGTGTGAGCGTCAGGGCGTGAGGGTCAGGGTGTGAGGGTCAGCGCGCGAGGGTCAGGGTGTGAGCGTCAGGGTGTGAGGGTCAGGGTGTGAGGGTCAGGGTGTGAGGGTCAGCGCGCGAGGGTCAGGGTGTGAGCGTCAGGGTGTGAGGGTCAGGGTGTGAGCGTCAGGGTGTGAGGGTCAGGGTGTGAGGGTCAGGGTGTGAGGGTCAGGGCGTGAGGGTCAGGGCGTGAGCGTCAGGGTGTGAGCGTCAGGGTGTGAGGGTCAGGGTGTGAGGGTCAGGGCGTGAGGGTCAGGGTGTGAGCGTCAGGGTGTGAGGGTCAGCGCGCGAGGGTCAGGGTGTGAGCGTCAGGGTGTGAGCGTCAGGGTGTGAGCGTCAGGGCGCGAGCGTCAGGGCGTGAGCGTCAGGGTGTGAGGGTCAGGGTGTGAGGGTCAGGGCGTGAGCGTCAGGGCGTGAGGATCAGGGTGTGAGGGTCAGGGTGTGAGGGTCAGGGTGTGAGCGTCAGGGTGTGAGCGTCAGGGTGTGAGGGTCAGGGTGTGAGCGACAGGGCGTGAGCGTCAGGGCGTGAGCGTCAGGGCGTGAGGGTCAGGGTGTGAGGGTCAGGGTGTGAGGGTCAGGGTGTGAGGGTCAGGGTGTGAGGGTCAGGGTGTGAGGGTCAGGGTGTGAGGGTCAGGGTGTGAGGGTCAGGGTGTGAGCGCCAGGGCGTGAGGGTCAGTGTGAGAGCGTCAGTGTGTGCATGAATCAGCGTTTGTGCATCAGCATGTGTGCGCGTGCGTCAGTGTGTGTGTGTGCCAGTGTGCGGGCGCACGTGTGTCAGCATGTGTGCGCGCCTGCGCGTCAGCATGAGTGGGCGTGCGCGTGCGTTGGCCCGTGTGCGTGTCAGTGTCTGAGCATTAGCGTGTGCACGCGCGCGTCAATGTGAGTGTCAGTCAGTGCGAGCGTCAGCGTGCGCGTGAATCAGTGTTTGTGCATCAGGGGGCGGCTGCGACAGGGACACGCACAGGGGGTGGCATGTGTGCGCGTGCATCAGCGTGTGCACGCCAGTGTATGTGCGCACGCGTGTCAGCGTGTGTGTGCGTGTGTGGGCCTGTGAGTGCTGGCCCGTGACCGTCAGCGTGGGTGTGACGTGTGCGCGACAGCTTGTGTGTGTCAGCATGAGTGTGTGTCTGAGCGTGAGCGTGTGCACGCATCAGTGAGTGTGAGCGCCAGCATGAGCGCCCGCGTGTGCGCGTCAGTGTGCTGGAGCGTCAGCATGTCTCAGCCTGAGCGTCAGCCTGAGCGTCCGCGTGTGTGCATCCACGTGAGCGTCAGCGTGAGCGTCAGCCTGTGTGTGTCCGCGTGTCCGTCAGCCTGTGAGCGTGCGCGTGAGAGCGGATGAGCGCCAGCGGCTGAGCGTCGACGTGTTTGAGCATCAGCGTGAGTGAGCATCAGCGTGAGTGTCACTGCGCACATGTCAATGTGCGGGCGTCAGTGTGTGAGCGTCAGCGTGTGCCGCATCAGCGAGCGACACTGCGCGAGTGTCACTGTGCGAGCGACACTGCGCGAGTGTCACTGTGCGAGCGACACTGCGCGAGCGACACTGCGCGAGTGTCACTGTGCGAGCGACACTGCGCGAGTGTCACTGTGCGAGCGACACTGCGCGAGTGTCACTGTGCGAGCGACACTGCGCGAGTGTCACTGTGCGAGCGACACTGCGCGAGTGTCACTGTGCGAGCGACACTGCGCGAGTGTCACTGCGCGAGTGTCACTGTGCGAGCGACACTGCGCGAGTGTCACTGTGCGAGCGACACTGCGCGAGTGTCACTGTGCGAGCGACACTGCGCGAGTGTCACTGTGCGAGCGACACTGCGCGAGTGTCACTGTGCGAGCGACACTGCGCGAGTGTCACTGTGCGAGCGACACTGCGCGAGTGTCACTGTGCGAGCGACACTGCGCGAGTGTCACTGTGCGAGCGACACTGCGCGAGTGTCACTGTGCGAGCGACACTGCGCGAGTGTCACTGTGCGAGCGACACTGCGCGAGTGTCACTGTGCGAGCGACACTGCGCGAGTGTCACTGTGCGAGCGACACTGCGCGAGTGTCACTGTGCGAGCGACACTGCGCGAGTGTCACTGTGCGAGCGACACTGCGCGAGTGTCACTGTGCGAGCGACACTGCGCGAGTGTCACTGTGCGAGCGACACTGCGCGAGTGTCACTGTGCGAGCGACACTGCGCGAGTGTCACTGTGCGAGCGACACTGCGCGAGTGTCACTGTGCGAGCGACACTGCGCGAGTGTCACTGTGCGAGCGACACTGCGCGAGTGTCACTGTGCGAGCGACACTGCGCGAGTGTCACTGTGCGAGCGACACTGCGCGAGTGTCACTGTGCGAGCGACACTGCGCGAGTGTCACTGTGCGAGCGACACTGCGCGAGTGTCACTGTGCGAGCGACACTGCGCGAGTGTCACTGTGCGAGCGACACTGCGCGAGTGTCACTGTGCGAGCGACACTGCGCGAGTGTCACTGTGCGAGCGACACTGCGCGAGTGTCACTGTGCGAGCGACACTGCGCGAGTGTCACTGTGCGAGCGACACTGCGCGAGTGTCACTGCGCGAGCGACACTGCGCGAGTGTCACTGCGCGAGCGACACTGCGCGAGTGTCACTGCGCGAGCGACACTGCGCGAGCGTCACTGTGCGAGCGACACTGCGCGAGCGGCACTGCGCGAGCGGCACTGCGCGAGTGTCACTGTGCGAGCGGCACTGCGCGAGTGTCACTGTGCGAGCGGCACTGCGCGAGTGTCACTGTGCGAGCGGCACTGCGCGAGTGTCACTGTGCGAGCGACACTGCGCGAGTGTCACTGTGCGAGCGACACTGCGCGAGTGTCACTGTGCGAGCGACACTGCGCGAGTGTCACTGTGCGAGCGACACTGCGCGAGTGTCACTGTGCGAGCGACACTGTGCGAGCGACACTGCGCGAGTGTCACTGTGCGAGCGACACTGCGCGAGTGTCACTGTGCGAGCGACACTGCGCGAGTGTCACTGTGCGAGCGACACTGCGTGAACGACACTGCGCGAGCGACACTGCGCGAGCGTCACTGTGCGAGCGACACTGCACGAGCGACACTGCGCGAGCGACACTGTGCAAGCGACACTGCGCGAGTGTCACTACGCGAGCGACACTGTGCGAGTGTGTGCGTGCACGTATGAGAGTGTGTGCGTGCACGTATGAGAGTGTGTGCATGCACGTATGCACGTATGCGAGTGTGTGTGTGCACGTATGAGTGTGTGTGTGCACGTATGAGAGTGTTTGCGTGCACATATGAGAGTGTGCGTGTGCACGTATGAGAGTGTGTGCATGCACGTATGAGAGTGTGTGCATGCACGTATGAGAGTGTGCGTGCACGTACGAGAGTGTGTGCATGCACGTATGAGAGTGTGCGTGCACGTATGAGAGTGTGCGTGCACGTATGAGTGTGCGTGCACGTATGAGAGTGTGCGTGCACGTATGAGTGTGTGCGTGCACGTATGAGAGTGTGTGCGTGCACGTATGAGTGCGTGTGCTCGTATGAGTGCGTGTGCACGTATGAGTGTGCGTGCACGTGAGTGCGCGTGCACGTATGAGTGTGCGTGCACGTGAGCGTGCGTGCACGTATGAGCGTGTGTGTGCACGTATGAGTGTGTGTGTGCAGGTATGAGCGTGTGTGTGCACGTATGAGTGTGTGTGTGCACGTATGAGAGTGTGTGTGCACACGTATGAGAGTGTGTGCGCACCTATGAGAGTGTGTGTGTGCACGTATGAGCGTGTGTGTGCACGTATGAGCGTGTGTGTGCACGTATGAGCGTGTGTGTGCACGTATGAGCGTGTGTGTGCACGTATGAGAGTGTGTGCACGTATGAGTGTGTGTGTGCACGTATGAGAGTGTGTGTGCACGTATGAGAGTGTGTGTGCACATGTATGAGAGTGTGTGCACACGTATGAGAGTGTGTGTGCACCTATGAGAGTGCGTGTGTGCACGTATGAGCGTGTGTGTGCACGTATGAGTGTGTGTGTGCACGTATGAGAGTGTGTGTGTGCACGTATGAGTGTGTGTTTGCGTGCATGTGTATATGTGTGCATGTGTGTGTGGTGGAAAATGCGTAATCGCTGATGATGCCAAGGAAAATGGCTGAGACCAACAACGTGAGAAAACAAACAGCAGCAACCGACTCATTAACTGGACGAAAGAGGGAATCCTTTCCTTTAACCACCTGCCGTTAGCTGATCTCCATCAAAGCTCAGCTAACTTCAATCAGCTACTCCCCTCAAACGTCCCCCCATCACCAGGTCCTGCCACTGAAGACCAGAAACATTTTCTGCTTTGAGATTAAATCGGCACCGTGTGCAGAATTCAGAGCGTCACGGCCCCATTGCTTTTCTGAGGGGAGGCTGATGTCGGATTTGATAAACGGCAAGCTCCGATTCACAGCAACACCAACCACACACTAAATATCAAATTAATCACCAGGTGGGACCTCCGAAACCCCAGGTTATCAAACGGGGGAGTGCAGAACCATCAGGCAATCTGTGTGAACACAGTATCTACACAATCATTCCACTATTTATTGAATAGTGTTGACTTTCTGAAATCACAGCTGGGCCCTGCAGAGGTTCTGCTGATTTTTGGAAACACTTGGTCAGCAGCGGGATGTTCTGGGTCGCTGGCCTTGCACTTCAATTGATTAAAAGGGAAAAAGAGCAACAAAAAACTGACTGGAGGAGGCTGAGAGATAGACACGCACAGGGGGGCGGCTGCAACAGGGACACGCACAGGGGGGCAGCTGCAACAGGGACACGCACAGGGGGGCGGCTGCGACAGGGACACGCACAGGGGGGCAGCTGCAACAGGGACACGCACAGGGGGGCGGCTGCGACAGGGACACGCACAGGGGGCGGCTGCGACAGGGACACGCACAGGGGGCGGCTGCGACAGGGACACGCACAGGGGGGCAGCTGCAACAGGGACACGCACAGGGGGGCGGCTGCGACAGGGACACGCACAGGGGGCGGCTGCGACAGGGACACGCACGGGGGGCGGCTGCGACAGGGACACGCACGGGGGGCGGCTGTGACAGGGACCCGCACAGGGGGCGGCTGCAACAGGGACACGCACGGGGGGCGGCTGCGACAGGGACACGCACGGGGGGCGGCTGCAACAGGGACACGCACAGGGGGGCGGCTGCAACAGGGACACGCACAGGGGGCGGCTGCAACAGGGACACACACAGGGGGCGGCTGAGACAGGGACACGCACAGGGGGCGGCTGCGACAGGGACACGCACAGGGGGGCGGCTGCAACAGGGACACGCACAGGGGGGCGGCTGCAACAGGGACACGCACAGGGGGCGGCTGCGACAGGGACACGCACAGGGGGCGGCTGCGACAGGGACACGCACAGGGGGCGGCTGCGACAGGGACACGCACAGGGGGCGGCTGCGACAGGGACACGCACAGGGGGCGGCTGCGACAGGGACACGCACGGGGGGCGGCTGCGACAGGGACACGGAGAGGGGGCGGCTGAGACCGAGACATGGAGAGGGGGCGGCTGTGACAGAGACGCGGAGAGGGGGCGGCTGTGACAGAGACGCGGATGGGGGGGGGGGGCGGCTCCGAGAGAGACAGGGACATGGGGCAGCTGTGACAGAGGCACGGACGGGGGGCGGCTGCGACAGGGACACGCACAGGGGGCGCCAGTGACAGAGGCATGGACGGGGGGCGGCTGTGACAGAGGCACGGACGGGGGGCGGCTGTGACAAAGACACGGACGGGGGGCGGCTGTGACAGAGACACGCACAGGGGGCGGCTGCGACAAGGACACGCACAGGGGGCGGCTGCGACAGGGACACGCACGGGGGGCGGCTGCGACAGGGACACGCACGGGGGGCGGCTGCGACAGGGACACGCACAGGGGGCGGCTGCGACAGGGACACGCACAGGGGGCGGCTGCGACAGGGACACGCACAGGGGGGCGGCTGCGACAGGGACAAGCACGGGGGGCGGCTGCGACAGGGACATGCACGGGGAGCGGCTGCGACAGGGACATGCACGGGGGGGCGGCTGCGACAGGGACATGCACGGGGGGCGGCTGCGACAGGGACACGCACAGGGGGCGGCTGCGACAGGGACACGCACAGGGGGCGGCTGCGACAGGGACACGCACAGGGGGCGGCTGCGACAGGGACATGCACAGGGGGCGGCTGTGACAGGGACACGCACAGGGGGCGGCTGTGACAGAGACGCGCACAGGGGGCGGCTGCGACAGGGACATGCACGGGGGGCGGCTGCGACAGGGACATGCACGGGGGGGCGGCTGCGACAGGGACACGCACGGGGGGCGGCTCCGAGAGAGATAGAGACATGAGGCAGCTGCGACAGAGACACGCACGGGGGGCGGCTGCAACAGGGACACGCACAGGGGGCGGCTGCAACAGGGACACGCACGGGGGGCGGCTGTGACAGAGACACGGAGAGGGGCGGCTGTGACAGAGACACGGAGAGGGGGCGGCTGTGACAGAGACGCGGAGAGGGGCGGCTGTGACAGAGACGCGGATGGGGGGGGCGGCTCCGAGAGAGACAGGGACATGGTGCGGCTGTGACAGAGGCACGGACGGGGGGCGGCTGCAACAGGGACACGCACGGGGGGCGGCTGCAACAGGGACACGCACAAGGGGCGGCTGCGACAGGGACCCGCACAGGGGGCGGCTGCAACAGGGACCCGCACAAGGGGCGGCTGCGACAGGGACCCGCACAGGGGGCGGCTGCAACAGGGACCCGCACAGGGGGCGGCTGCGACAGGGACACGCACAGGGGGCGGCTGCGACAGGGACACGCACAGGGGGCGGCTGCAACAGGGACACGCACGGGGGGCGGCTGCGACAGGGACCCGCACAGGGGGCGGCTGCAACAGGGACCCGCACAGGGGGCGGCTGCGACAGGGACACGCACAGGGGGCGGCTGCGACAGGGACACGCACAGGGGGCGGCTGCGACAGGGACACGCACAGGGGGCGGCTGCGACAGGGACCCGCACAGGGGGCGGCTGCAACAGGGACCCGCACAGGGGGCGGCTGCGACAGGGACACGCACAGGGGGCGGCTGCGACAGGGACATGCACAGGGGGGCGGCTGCGACAGGGACACGCACAGGGGGCGGCTGCGACAGGGACATGCACAGGGGGCGGCTGCGACAGGGACACGCACAGGGGGCGGCTGCGACAGGGACACGCACAGGGGGCGGCTGCGACAGGGACATGCACAGGGGGGCGGCTGCGACAGGGACACGCACAGGGGGCGGCTGCGACAGGGACACGCACAGGGGGTGGCTGCGACAGAGACACGCACGGGGGGCGGCTGCGACAGGGACACGCACAGGGGGCGGCTGCAACAGGGACATGCACGGGGGGCGGCTGCGACAGGGACAAGCACAGGGGGCGGCTGCAACAGGGACACGCACAGGGGGCGGCTGCAACAGGGACATGCACGGGGGGCGGCTGCGACAGGGACAAGCACAGGGGGCGGCTGCAACAGGGACACGCACGGGGCGCGGCTGCAACAGGGACAAGCACAGGGGGCGGCTGCAACAGGGACACGCACAGGGGGCGGCTGCAACAGGGACATGCACGGGGGGCGGCTGCGACAGGGACACGCACAGGGGGCGGCTGCGACAGGGACACGCACGGGGGGCGGCTCCGAGAGAGATAGAGACCTGGGGCGGCTGCGACAGAGACACGCACGGGGGGCGGCTGCGACAGGGACACGGAGAGGGGGCGGCTGAGACCGAGACATGGAGAGGGGGCGGCTGTGACAGAGACGCGGAGAGGGGCGGCTGTGACAGAGACGCGGATGGGGGGGCGGCTCTGAGAGAGACAGGGACATGGGGCGGCTGAGACAGAGGCACGGACGGGGGGCGGCTGCGACAGCGACACGCACAGGGGGCGGCTGCAACAGGGACACGCACAGGTGGCGGCTGTGACAGAGGCACGGACGGGGGGCGGCTGCGACAGGGACACGCACCGGGGGCGGCTGTGACAGAGGCACGGACGGGGGGCGGCTGCGACAGGGACACGCACGGGGGGCGGCTGCAACAGGGACCCGCACAGGGGGCGGCTGCAACAGGGACACGCACGGGGGGCGGCTGCAACAGGGACACGCACGGGGGGTGGCTGCGACAGGGACACGCACAGGGGGCGGCTGCGACAGGGACACGCACAGGGGGCGGCTGCAACAGGGACCCGCACAAGGGGCGGCTGCAACAGGGACCCGCACAAGGGGCGGCTGCAACAGGGACACGCACAGGGGGCGGCTGCAACAGGGACCCGCACAGGGGGCGGCTGCGACAGGGACACGCACAGGGGGCGGCTGCGACAGGGACACGCACAGGGGGCGGCTGGAACAGGGACACGCACGGGGGGCGGCTGCGACAGGGACCCGCACAGGGGGCGGCTGCGACAGGGACACGCACAGGGGGCGGCTGCGACAGGGACCCGCACAGGGGGCGGCTGCGACAGGGACACGCACAGGGGGCGGCTGCGACAGGGACACGCACAGGGGGCGGCTGCGACAGGGACACGCACAGGGGGCGGCTGCGACAGGGACCCGCACAGGGGGCGGCTGCAACAGGGACCCGCACAGGGGGCGGCTGCGACAGGGACACGCACAGGGGGCGGCTGCGACAGGGACACGCACAGGGGGCGGCTGCGACAGGGACACGCACAGGGGGCGGCTGCGACAGGGACCCGCACAGGGGGCGGCTGCAACAGGGACACGCACAGGGGGCGGCTGCGACAGGGACACGCACGGGGCGCGGCTGTGACAGGGACATGCACAGGGGGCGGCTGCGACAGGGACACGCACGGGGCGGCGGCTGCGACAGGGACACGCACAGGGGGCGGCTGCGACAGGGACATGCACAGGGGGGCGGCTGCGACAGGGACACGCACAGGGGGCGGCTGCGACAGGGACACGCACAGGGGGCGGCTGCGACAGGGACATGCACAGGGGGCGGCTGCGACAGGGACATGCACAGGGGGGCGGCTGCGACAGGGACACGCACAGGGGGCGGCTGCGACAGGGACACGCACAGGGGGCGGCTGCGACAGGGACACGCACAGGGGGTGGCTGCGACAGGGACACGCACGGGGGGCGGCTGCGACAGGGACACGCACAGGGGGCGGCTGCAACAGGGACATGCACGGGGGGCGGCTGCGACAGGGACAAGCACAGGGGGCGGCTGCGACAGGGACACGCACGGGGCGCGGCTGTGACAGGGACACGCACAGGGGGCGGCTGCGACAGGGACACGCACGGGGGGCGGCTCCGAGAGAGATAGAGACCTGGGGCGGCTGCGACAGAGACACGCAAGGGGGGCGGCTGCGACAGGGACACGGAGAGGGGGCGGCTGAGACCGAGACATGGAGAGGGGGCGGCTGTGACAGAGACGCGGAGAGGGGCGGCTGTGACAGAGACGCGGATGGGGGGGCGGCTCTGAGAGAGACAGGGACATGGGGCGGCTGAGACAGAGGCACGGACGGGGGGCGGCTGCGACAGCGACACGCACAGGGGGCGGCTGCAACAGGGACACGCACAGGTGGCGGCTGTGACAGAGGCACGGACGGGGGGCGGCTGCGACAGGGACACGCACCGGGGGCGGCTGTGACAGAGGCACGGACGGGGGGCGGCTGCGACAGGGACACGCACGGGGGGCGGCTGCAACAGGGACCCGCACAGGGGGCGGCTGCAACAGGGACACGCACGGGGGGCGGCTGCAACAGGGACACGCACGGGGGGTGGCTGCGACAGGGACACGCACAGGGGGCGGCTGCGACAGGGACACGCACAGGGGGCGGCTGCGACAGGGACACGCACGGGGGGCGGCTGCGACAGGGACACGCACGGGGGGCGGCTGCGACAGGGACACGCACGGGGGGCGGCTGCGACAGGGACATGCACGGGGGGCGGCTGCGACAGGGACACGCACGGGGGACGGCTGTGACAGGGACATGCACAGGGGGCGGCTGTGACAGGGACACGCACAGGGGGCGGCTGCGACAGGGACATGCACGGGGGGCGGCTGCGACAGGGACACGCACAGGGGGCGGCTGCGACAGGGACATGCACGGGGGGCGGCTGCGACAGGGACACGCACAGGGGGCGGCTGCGACAGGGACACGCACAGGGGGCGGCTGCAACAGGGACAAGCACAGGGGGCGGCTGCGACAGGGACATGCACAGGGGGTGGCTGTGACAGGGACATGCACAGGGGGCGGCTGGGACAGGGACACGCACGGGGGACGGCTGCGACAGGGACAAGCACAGGGGGCGGCTGCGACAGGGACACGCACGGGGGGCGGCTGCGACAGGGACATGCACGGGGGGCGGCTGCGACAGGGACATGCACGGGGGGCGGCTGCGACAGGGACATGCACGGGGGGCGGCTGTGACAGGGACACGCACAGGGGGCGGCTGCGACAGGGACATGCACGGGGGGCGGCTGCGACAGGGACACGCACGGGGGGCGGCTCCGAGAGAGATAGGGACCTGGGGCGGCTGCGACAGAGACACGCACGGGGGGCGGCTGCGACAGGGACACGGAGAGGGGGCGGCTGAGACCGAGACATGGAGAGGGGGCGGCTGAGACCGAGACATGGAGAGGGGGCGGCTGAGACCGAGACATGGAGAGGGGGCGGCTGAGACCGAGACATGGAGAGGGGGCGGCTGAGACAGAGACGCGGAGAGGGGCGGCTGTGACAGAGACGCGGATGGGGGGGCGGCTCCGAGAGAGACAGGGACATGGGGCGGCTGAGACAGAGGCACGCACAGGGGGCGGCTGCGACAGGGACACGGAGAGGGGGCGGCTGTGACAGAGGCACGGACGGGGGGCGGCTGCGACAGGGACACGCACAGGGGGCGCCTGTGACAGAGGCACGGACGGGGGGCGGCTGCGACAGGGACACGCACAGGAGGCGGCTGCAACAAAGACATGCACAGGGGGCGGCTGCGTGAGAGAGACACGGACAAGGGGCGGCCGAGCTAAACACGGACAGGGGGTGGCCATAATAGCGGCACGGACGGGGGGGGCGGCCGTGACAGAGGCACGGACTGGGGGGGGGCGTCTCCGAGAGAGGCACGGACTGGGGGGGGGGCGGCTCCGAGAGAGACACGGACAGGGGGCGGCTCCGAGAGAGACACGGACAGGGGGCGGCCGAGCTAAACACGGACAGGGGGTGGCCGTAATAGCGGCACGGACGGGGGGGGGCGGCCGTGACAGAGGCACGGACTGGGGGGGGGCGGCTCCGAGAGAGGCACGGACTGGGGGGGGGGCGGCTCCGAGAGAGACACGGACAGGGGGCGGCTGTGACAGAGACACGGACGGGGGGCGGCTCCGAGAGAGACACGGACAGGGGGCGGCTCCGAGAGAGACACGGACAGGGGACGGCTCCGAGAGAGACACGGACAGGGGGCGGCTCCGAGAGAGACACGGACAGGGGGCGGCTGTGACAGAGACACGGACAGGGGACGGCTCCGAGAGAGACACGGACAGGGGGCGGCTCCGAGAGAGACACGGACAGGGGGCGGCTCCGAGAGAGACACGGACAGGGGACGGCTGTGAGAGAGACACGGACAGGGGGCGGCTCCGAGAGAGACACGGACAGGGGGCGGCTCCGAGAGAGACACGGACAGGGGGCGGCTGTGAGAGAGACACGGACAGGGGGCGGCTGTGAGAGAGACACGGACTGGGGGGGCGGCTGTGACAGAGACACGGACAGGGGGCGGCTGTGACAGAGACACGGACAGGGGGCGGCTCCGAGAGAGACACGGACTGGGGGGGCGGCTGTGACAGGGACACGCACAGGGGGCGGCTGCGACAGGGACATGCACGGGGGGCGGCTGCGACTGGGACACGCACGGGGGGCGGCTGCGACAGGGACATGCACGGGGGGCGGCTGCGACAGGGACATGCACGGGGGGCGGCTGCGACAGGGACATGCACGGGGGGCGGCTGCGACAGGGACATGCACGGGGGGCGGCTGCGACAGGGACATGCACGGGGGGCGGCTGCGACAGGGACACGCACAGGGGGCGGCTGCAACAGGGACACGCACAGGGGGCGGCTGCGACAGGGACACGCACAGGGGGCGGCTGCGACAGGGACATGCACGGGGGGCGGCTCTGACAGGGACATGCACGGGGGGCGGCTGCGACAGGGACATGCACGGGGGGCGGCTGCGGCAGGGACATGCACGGGGGGCGGCTGTGACAGGGACATGCACGGGGGGCGGCTGTGACAGGGACATGCACGGGGGGCGGCTGTGACAGGGACATGCACGGGGGGCGGCTGTGACAGGGACATGCACGGGGGGCGGCTGTGACAGGGACATGCACGGGGGGCGGCTGCGGCAGGGACATGCACGGGGAGTGGCTCCGAGAGAGATAGAGACCTGGGGCGGCTGCGACAGAGACACGCACGGGGGGTGGCTGCGACAGGGACACGGAGAGGGGGCGGCTGAGACCGAGACACGGAGAGGGGGCGGCTGTGACAGAGACGCGGAGAGGGGCGGCTGTGACAGAGATGCGGATGGGGGGGGCGGCTCCGAGAGAGACAGGGACATGGGGCGGCTGTGACAGAGGCACGGACGGGGGGCGGCTGCAACAGGGACACGCACAGGGGGCGCCTGTGACAGGGACACGCACAGGGGGCGGCTGCGACAGGGACACGCACAGGGGGCGGCTGCGACAGGGACACGCACAGGGGGCGGCTGCGACAGGGACACGCACAGGGGGCGGCTGGGACAGGGACATGCACGGGGGGCGGCTGCGACAGGGACACGCACGGGGGGCGTCTGCAACAGGGACACGCACAGGGGGCGGCTGCGACAGGGACACGCACTGGGGGCGGCTGCGACAGGGACACGCACAGGGGGCGGCTGTGACAGGGACACGGAGATGGGGCGGCTGAGACCGAGACATGGAGAGGGGGCGGCTGAGACAGAGACGCGGAGAGGGGCGGCTGTGACAGAGACGCGGATGGGGGGTGCGGCTCCGAGAGAGACAGGGACATGGGGCGGCTGTGACAGAGGCACGGACGGGGGGCGGCTGCAACAGGGACACGCACAGGAGGCGGCTGCGACAGGGACACGCACAGGGGGCCGCTGCGACAGGGACATGCACGGGGGGCGGCTGCGACAGGGACACGCACAGGGGGCAGCTGCAACAGGGACACGCACAGGGGGCGGCTGCAACAGGGACACGCACAGGGGGCGGCTGCGACAGGGACACGCACAGGGGGCGGCTGCGACAGGGACACGCACGGGGGGCGGCTGCGACAGGGACACGCACGGGGGGCGTCTGCGACAGGGACACGCACAGGGGGCGGCTGTGACAGGTACACGCACAGGAGGCGGCTGAGACAGGGACAAGCACAGGGGGCGGCTGCGACAGGTACACGCACAGGAGGCGGCTGCGACAGGTACACGCACAGGGGGCGGCTGCGACAGGTACACGCACAGGGGGCGGCTGTGACAGGTACACGCACAGGGGGCGGCTGTGACAGGGACACGCACAGGGGGCGGCTGTGACAGGGACACGGACAGGGGGCGGCTGCAACAGGGACAAGCACAGAGGGCGGCTGCGACAGGGACACGCACAGGGGGCGGCTGCGACAGGGACACGCACAGGGGGCGGCTGCGACAGGGACACGCACAGGGGGCGGCTGCGACAGGGACACGCATAGGGGGCGGCTGCGACAGGGACACGCACAGGGGGCGGCTGCGACAGGGACACGCACAGGGGGCGGCTGCGACAGGGACACGCACAGGGGGCGGCTGCAACAGGGACACGCACAAGGGGCGGCTGCAACAGGGACACGCACAAGGGGCGGCTGCAACAGGGACACGCACAGGGGGCGGCTGCGACAGGGACACGCACAAGGGGCGGCTGCAACAGGGACACGCACAGGGGGCGGCTGCGACAGGGACACGCACAGGGGGCGGCTGTGACAGAGGCACGGACGGGGGGCGGCTGCGACAGGGACACGCACAGGGGGCGGCTGTGACAGAGGCACGGACGGGGGGCGGCTGCGTGAGAGAGACACGCACAGGGAGCGGCTGCGTGAGAGAGACACGGACAGGGGGCGGCTCCGAGAGAGACACGGACAGGGGACGGCTCCGAGAGAGACACGGACAGGGGACGGCTCCGAGAGAGACACGGACTGGGGACGGCTCCGAGAGAGACAGGGACAGGGGGCGGCCGAGCTGAACACGGACAGGGGGTGGCCGTAATAGCGGCACGGACGGGGGGGGCGGCCGTGACAGAGGCACGGACTGGGGGGGGGCGGCTCCGAGAGAGACACGGACTGGGGGGGGGGGCGGCTCCGAGAGAGACACGGACTGGGGGGGGGCGGCTCCGAGAGAGACACGGACAGGGGGCGGCTGTGACAGAGACACGGACAGGGGGCGGCTGTGACAGAGACACGGACAGGAGGCGGCTGTGACAGAGACACGGACAGGAGGCGGCTGTGACAGAGACACGGACGGGGGGCGGCTCCGACAGAGACACGGACGGGGGGCGGCTGTGACAGAGACACGGACAGGAGGCGGCTGTGACAGAGACACGGACAGGAGGCGGCTGTGACAGAGACACGGACAGGGGGCGGCTCCGAGAGAGACACGGACGGGGGGCGGCTGTGACAGAGACACGGACAGGGGGCGGCTGCGACAGGGACATGCACGGGGGGCGGCTGCGACTGGGACACGCACGGGGGGCGGCTGCGACAGGGACACGCACGGGGGGCGGCTGCGACAGGGACACGCACGGGGGGCGGCTGCGACAGGGACACGCACAGGGGGCGGCTGTGACAGGGACACGCACAGGGGGCGGCTGCGACAGGGACACGCACAGGGGGCGGCTGCGACAGGGACACGCACAGGGGGCGGCTGCGACAGGGACATGCACGGGGGGCGGCTGCGACAGGGACACGCACAGGGGGCGGCTGCGACAGGGACACGCACAGGGGGCGGCTGTGACAGGGACACGCACAGGGGGCGGCTGCGACAGGGACATGCACGGTGGGCGGCTGTGACAGGGACATGCACGGGGGGCGGCTGTGACAGGGACATGCACGGGGGGCGGCTGTGACAGGGACATGCACGGGGGGCGGCTGTGACAGGGACATGCACGGGGGGCGGCTGTGACAGGGACATGCACGGGGGGCGGCTGTGACAGGGACATGCACGGGGGGCGGCTGTGACAGGGACATGCACGGGGGGCGGCTGTGACAGGGACATGCACGGGGGGCGGCTGTGACAGGGACATGCACGGGGGGCGGCTGTGACAGGGACATGCACGGGGGGCGGCTGTGACAGGGACATGCACGGGGGGCGGCTGTGACAGGGACATGCACGGGGGGCGGCTGTGACAGGGACATGCACGGGGGGCGGCTGTGACAGGGACATGCACGGGGGGCGGCTGCGACAGGGACATGCACAGGGGGCGGCTGTGACAGGGACATGCACGGGGGGCGGCTGCGGCAGGGACACGCACAGGGGGCGGCTGTGACAGGGACATGCACGGGGGGCGGCTGCGGCAGGGACACGCACAGGGGGCGGCTGCGACAGGGACATGCACGGGGGGCGGCTGCAACAGGGACACGCACAGGGGGCGGCTGTGACAGAGACACGGACAGGGGGCGGCTGTGACAGAGACACGGACAGGGGGCGGCTCCGAGAGAGACACGGACAGGGGGTGGCTGTGACAGAGACACGGACAGGGGGGCGGCTGTGAGAGAGACACGGACAGGGGACGGCTCCGAGAGAGACACGGACAGGGGGCGGCTCCGAGAGAGACACAGACAGGGGGCGGCTGTGACAGAGACACGGACAGGGGGCGGCTCCGAGAGAGACACGGACAGGGGGCGGCTCCGAGAGAGACACGGACAGGGGGCGGCTCCGAGAGAGACACGGACAGGGGGCGGCTCCGAGAGAGACACAGACAGGGGGCGGCTGTGACAGAGACACGGACAGGGGGCGGCTCCGAGAGAGACACGGACAGGGGGCGGCTGTGACAGAGACACGGACAGGGGACGGCTCCGAGAGAGACACAGACAGGGGGCGGCTGTGACAGAGACACGGACAGGGGGCGGCTCCGAGAGAGACACGGACAGGGGACGGCTCCGAGAGAGACACAGACAGGGGGCGGCTGTGACAGAGACACGGACAGGGGGCGGCTCCGAGAGAGACACGGACAGGGGGCGGCTGTGACAGAGACACGGACAGGGGGCGGCTCCGACAGAGACACAGACAGGGGGCGGCTCCGAGAGAGACACGGACTGGGGGGGCGGCTCCGAGAGAGACACGGACAGGGGGCGGCTCCAAGAGAGAAACACGGACAGGGGGCGGCTGTGACAGAGACACGGACAGGGGGCGGCTGTGACAGGGACACGGACAGGGGGCGGCTGTGACAGAGACACGGACAGGGGGCGGCTGTGACAGAGACACGGACAGGGGGCGGCTGTGACAGAGACACGGACAGGGGGCGGCTGTGACAGGGACACGCACAGGAGGCGGCTGTGACAGAGACACGGACAGGGGGCGGCTGTGACAGAGACACGGACAGGGGGCGGCTGTGACAGGGACACGCACAGGAGGCGGCTGTGACAGAGACACGGACAGGGGGCGGCTGTGACAGAGACACGGACAGGGGGCGGCTGTGACAGAGACACGGACAGGGGGCGGCTGTGACAGAGACACGGACAGGGGGCGGCTGTGACAGAGACACGGACAGGGGGCGGCTGTGACAGAGACACGGACAGGGGGCGGCTGTGACAGAGACACGGACAGGGGGCGGCTGTGACAGAGACACGGACAGGGGGCGGCTGTGACAGGGACACGGACAGGGGGCGGCTCCGAGAGAGACACGGACAGGGGGCGGCTCCGAGAGAGACACGGACTGGGGGGCGGCTCCGAGAGAGACACGGACAGGGGGCGGCTCCGAGAGAGACACGGACAGGGGGCGGCTCCGAGAGAGACACGGACAGGGGGCGGCTCCGAGAGAGACATGGACAGGGGGCGGCTCCGAGAGAGACATGGACAGGGGGCGGCTCCGAGAGAGACACGGACTGGGGGGCGGCTCCGAGAGAGACACAGACGGGGGGGCGGCTCCAAGAGAGACACGGACGGGGGGGCGGCTCTGAGAGAGACACGGACTGGGGGGCGGCTCCGAGAGAGACACGGACGGGGGGGCGGCTCCAAGAGAGACACGGACAGGGGGCGGCTGTGACAGAGACACGGACAGGGGGCGGCTCCGAGAGAGACACGGACAGGGGGCGGCTCCGAGAGAGACACGGACAGGGGGCGGCTCCGAGAGAGACACGGACAGGGGGCGGCTCCGAGAGAGACACGGACTGGGGGCGGCTCCAAGAGAGACACGGAGTGGGGGCGGCTCCGAGAGAGACACAGACGGGGGGGCGGCTCCGAGAGAGACACGGACGGGGGGGCGGCTCCGAGAGAGACACAGACGGGGGGGCGGCTCCGAGAGAGACACGGACGGGGGGGCGGCTCCAAGAGAGACACGGACAGGGGGCGGCTGTGACAGAGACACGGACAGGGGGCGGCTCCGAGAGAGACACGGACAGGGGGCGGCTGTGACAGAGACACGGACAGGGGGCGGCTCCGAGAGAGACACGGACGGGGGGGCGGCTCCGAGAGAGACACAGACGGGGGGGCGGCTCCAAGAGAGACACGGACAGGGGGCGGCTCCGAGAGAGACACAGACGGGGGGGCGGCTCCAAGAGAGACACGGACTGGGGGCGGCTGTGACAGAGACACGGACAGGGGGCGGCTCCGAGAGAGACACGGACAGGGGGCGGCTGTGACAGAGACACGGACAGGGGGCGGCTGTGACAGAGACACGGACAGGGGGCGGCTCCGAGAGAGACACAGACGGGGGGGCGGCTCCAAGAGAGACACGGACAGGGGGCGGCTCCGAGAGAGACACAGACGGGGGGGCGGCTCCAAGAGAGACACGGACAGGGGGCGGCTCCGAGAGAGACACGGACGGGGGGCGGCTCCGAGAGAGACACAGACGGGGGGGCGGCTGCAAGAGAGACACGGACAGGGGGCGGCTCCGAGAGAGACACAGACGGGGGGGCGGCTCCAAGAGAGACACGGACAGGGGGCGGCTCCGAGAGAGACACGGACAGGGGGCGGCTGTGACAGAGACACGGACAGGAGGCGGCTCCGAGAGAGACACGGACAGGAGGTGGCTGAGACAGAGACACGGACAGGAGGCGGCTGTGACAGAGACACGGACAGGGGGCGGCTCCGAGAGAGACACGGACAGGGGACGGCTCCGAGAGAGACACGGACAGGAGGCGGCTCCGAGAGAGACACGGACAGGGGGCGGCTGTGACAGAGACACGGACAGGGGGCGGCTCCGAGAGAGACACGGACGGGAGGCGGCTCCGAGAGAGACACGGACAGGGGGCGGCTGAGACAGAGACACGGACAGGGGGCGGCTCCGAGAGAGACACGGACAGGGGGCGGCTGTGACAGAGACACGGACAGGGGGCGGCTCCGAGAGAGACACGGACAGGGGGCGGCTCCGAGAGAGACACGGACGGGGGGCGGCTCCGAGAGAGACACGGACAGGGGGCGGCTCCGAGAGAGACACGGACAGGGGGCGGCTCCGAGAGAGACACGGACGGGGGGGCGGCTCCGAGAGAGACACGGACGGGGGGGCGGCTCCGAGAGAGACACGGACAGGGGGCGGCTCCGAGAGAGACACGGACAGGGGGCGGCTGAGACAGAGACACGGACAGGGGGCGGCTCCGAGAGAGACACGGACAGGGGGCGGCTGTGAGAGAGACACGGACAGGGGGCGGCTGTGAGAGAGACACGGACAGGGGGCGGCTGTGACAGAGACACGGACAGGGGGCGGCTGTGAGAGAGACACGGACAGGGGGCGGCTCCGAGAGAGACACGGACAGGGGGCGGCTCCGAGAGAGACACGGACAGGGGGCGGCTCCGAGAGAGACACGGACAGGGGGCGGCTGTGACAGAGACACGGACAGGGGGCGGCTCCGAGAGAGACACGGACAGGGGGCGGCTGTGACAGAGACACGGACAGGGGGCGGCTGTGACAGAGACACGGACAGGGGGCGGCTCCGAGAGAGACACGGACAGGGGGCGGCTGTGACAGAGACACGGACAGGGGGCGGCTCCGAGAGAGACACGGACAGGGGGCGGCTGTGACAGGGACACGGACAGGGGGCGGCTGTGACAGAGACACGGACAGGGGGCGGCTCCGAGAGAGACACGGACAGGGGGCGGCTTAAAGAGAGACACGGACAGGGGGCGGCTGTGACAGAGACACGGACAGGGGGCGGCTGTGACAGAGACACGGACAGGGGGCGGCTCCAAGAGAGACACGGACAGGGGGCGGCTCCGAGAGAGACACGGACTGGGGGGGCGGCTGTGAGAGAGACACGGACAGGGGGCGGCTCCAAGAGAGACACGGACAGGGGGCGACTCCGAGAGAGACACGGACAGGGGGCGGCTGTGACAGAGACACGGACAGGGGGCGGCTCCAAGAGAGACACGGACAGGAGGCGGCTGTGACAGAGACACGGACAGGAGGCGGCTGTGACAGAGACACGGACAGGGGGCGGCTGTGACAGAGACACGGACAGGGGGCGGCTGTGACAGAGACACGGACAGGGGGCGGCTGTGACAGAGACACGGACAGGGGGCGGCTCCAAGAGAGACACGGACAGGGGGCGGCTCCAAGAGAGACACGGACAGGGGGCGACTGTGACAGAGACACAAAGAGTGGGCAGGCGGCTGGGAGAGCCGAATGGTTGGGACTGGCTGTGAGAGAGACAATGTGCACAGAGAGTTTGGGCAACAGGGTGAAGGAGTTAAATGATTACGCAGTCACTACTGGAGGATCCCTCCATTAATAAATACTGTGAATAGTAATTCAGTCAGTGGTAATGACAGCCTTCCTCATGACCCCAAACAATAAGAAAACAAATTTAGGTCATTAGCACATATATGACCCGACCACACACTTCAAACACAGATGCGCACACATAGGCAGAAGTGTGGACATGCACACACACAGGATGCCTCAGAGTGCCGGGAACTCGGGTTTGATTCCCGCCTTGGGTCACTGTGTGTGTGGAGTCTGCACATTCTCCCCGTGTCTGCGTGGGTTTCCTCCAGGTGCTGCGGTTTCCTCTCTCAGTCTGAAAGACGTGCTGGTTAGGGTGCATTGGCAAGCTAAATTCTCCCTCAGTGTACCCGAACAGGCGCCGGAGCGTGGCAATTAGGGGATTTTCCACAGTAACTTCATTGCAGTGTTAATGTAAGCCTCCTTGTGACAATAATAAACTAATAAATAAACTTTAAAAAATGCACAAAAGCAAACATGCACATGTGCACAAACACACAGGCAGATGTGCGCACACACACATGCACACAGGGAGGCGCGCACACACACACTAGCACACAGGTGGATGCGTGTGCAAATAGGCAGCCGCACACACACACACACACACACACACAGGCAGATGCACATGCACAGAAATAGAAAGACACACACACACATGCACACAGACACAGACAACGAAACGGACGCGCACACAGAGACGCACACAGAGACGCACACACTTTAAAAAGGTACTGAGTACCCAGCTCACTTTTAGCCTCGCTAATATTTTGCCCATCCCTGCTCCCAAACTTGTCGATTATTTGTTTAGCTACAGCTCTGCGGGGCTCAGTGTATTTCCTTACCCTGCTCATCACAGACTTTGGACCACAAGTGTCAACGGGCTTTGTCACCACAGGGTGGTGGATGACTGGTACCATCCAGCACAACTATGCCCCCACCAGTCATCTACACTCTGACACACTCGTGTCCAACTGGAGTGACTGGAATTGGATGCAAGAACTTGTTTCTCCTCCACATCTTAAGGAGATGGACTGAGGTGACCCACGGTCACTGCAGCTAAGATCAGGTAACTCGCTACAAGACAGGAATTGAAGGTGGTCTGCACACTTCAGCAGCTTGCTGTCAGGGAGCGGCCAAGGCAGCGAGAAAGGAGTTTTCTTGTTAGTTGGCTGATCACAGTTGCAGAAATTGAGGGAAAGAGCCGGGCTGGCCTCGGTGGCCCTGGAATGAGGCCACGGGATCTACTCGATAGCCTGTACCCCTGGAATTTGAACAAGAATAGGCTGGAGTTTGATATTTGGACAGTCAGTCGACACACAGTGCCCCAGCTAACGTCTGAGTAGGCAATTGGACAGGGGTATTGGAGGGTTGGCAGCACCATGTGCTTGGGCGAGTCAACAAAATGAAAACAGGTTCAACGTGCATGGAGCCAGCAGGAACTCCAACATTGCCAAGAAGTGCATTAACCAAGCGTGGCCTGAAACACAGCAGAGAAAGGAGCCGGATGCGGACCGCAGACTGCCACGATCGCCGGCGTCATCACCGCGGGAAAGGCACCAAACAGGAGATAACGCCATTTCCCGCAAGGGAACATCACCACTCTCCGATCGTGTGGCTTGCGACAGTTGGCATACAGAGGTTACCTGTGCGGCCCTGCTGGCTCAGTGGTCCTAGTTCGGAGTTAAGGCCCGCGTCAGTGGTGCACGACGTGGGGAGGTAACCCCCCCCACCCCCCCCCACCCCGCCTTGTGGGTAGCACATTCGTTCATCGGAAACACTAGTCACCCGCTAAGGTAGATTTTGAACATCTTGTGGCACAATCTGACAGACAGCGCTGGCTAATATCCCCCCCCCCCTTTTCCCAAACATCTCTCTGCCAGATAACAAAGGAACTGGTCGCTCATTTCACTGCTGTTTGTAGGAACTTTACTGAGTGTAAAATGGCTGCTCAGTAAGCCTGCACAAGTCAAGTGCACTTAGCTTAGCTCTGTGTGCGCGCGCGTGTCGCACCTTGAGATCTGTGCAAAGGGCGAAGTAGGTGCCACGTAAATGCAGAAACGCCACCCCCTCCCCCCCCACCGAGCCTGCTGTCTAATTGTTTTCAATTCCAGGCACAGACTGCCGTGTGCAGATTGCACTGCTGCACAGCTACTTATGACTTGCAACTCTGAAAAGTCTCACATTTGGTGCAGAGATTTTTAAACAGGCCAGGCAGATACTGGGCGGGTTTGGGGAGGGTGGGGAGAGAGAGGGTGGGGGTGACTTTTACACCTCGTTGTGCAGCAAGCAGGCATTCCAGAGAGGACATCAGGAGCTGCTATCAGTTAGAAAGTGAAACACAAAACGCCGGTGACACACAGTTCAGTGAGCAGCTCAAACAGAGGCGGAAAGAAAAGCGTAATATCACGGCCAAGGCACTGCTCGCGGCGAGGGGTGGGGGCACGGCACACGGATGGTTCACTGACCTTTCCCTCTCAGACATCAACCTGCCTGCACTGATTTGATTTGATTTGATTTGATTTATTATTGTCACGTGTATTGGGATACGGTGAAAAGTATTGTTTCTTGCGCGCTATACAGACAGAGCATACCGTTCATAGAGAAGGAAAGGAGAGAGTGCAGAACGTAGTGTTACAGTCATAGCCAGGGTGCAGAGAAAGATCAACTGGAGGAGGTTACAGAGACGGGGAGGGTTGTAGGGACTGGAGGGGGTTACAGAGATAGGGAGGGTTGTAGGGGCTGGAGGAGGTTATAGAGACAGGGAGGGTTGTAGGGGCTGGAGGGGGTTACAGAGATAGGGAGGGTTGTAGGGGCTGGAGGAGGTTACAGAGATAGGGAGGGTTGTAGGGGCTGGAGGGGGTTACAGAGATAGGGAGGGTTGTAGGGACTGGAGGAGGTTACAGAGATAGGGAGGGTTGTGGGGGCCTGGAGGAGGTTACAGAGATAGGGAGGGTTGTAGGGGCTGGAGGGGGTTACAGAGATAGGGAGGGTTGTAGGGACTGGAGGAGGTTACAGAGATAGGGAGGGTTGTGGGGGCCTGGAGGAGGTTACAGAGATAGGGAGGGTTGTAGGGGCTGGAGGTGGTTACAGAGATTTGATTTAATTTATTATTGTCACATGGATACAGTGAAAAGTATTGTTTCTTGCAGGATATACAGACAAAGCACATAGGGGAGAAGGAAAGAAGTGGGTGCAGAATATGGTGGCCAGTTCCCCTAGTGCTTTACTGGAATCTATCCGAGTGGCTCTCACTCACGCACCTCCACAGAGTTGGGAAAATGCACAGTTTTTGGAGGTGGGGAGGGGGGTTAATTTTGCAGTGATTTACAGACATTAACGTTCATCAAATTTATTTCCAACTTCGGTCAGAATTGAAAAGAAAATTGAGATGGCCGGACCAATTAGAAGAAACTTATTTTGTTTTGCTGCAAGGAATTTTATATCCCCAGCGGAACCACCCCAGATGTTTTTCGGGGAAGCTGGGATAGGGCGACAAGTTGACTTCCTTCTGATTTTGGGTCACAACGCACCATTGATCTGATGAGCCGGTACTGCCTCTCCCTCTGCGTCCTTTCAGTCTGTGCCTGCTCTGCAACTCTTTTGTATAAAACAATGAAACTGAATGAAACCAACTGAGGGACACAGTAAAAGGGGCAGCCCCTTAAAGGGATAGGGCTTTCAGCCAAAATAAAATCTGCAAATGAAACTTAAAACATCAAACTAAAACGTGATTCAAGGGGTCAATAAGGCACTCCAGCCCCTGCAGTGCCCAACGGGCACGGAAGGCATCTTTTTGGCCAACTAAATAAACTAAATCAAATAAACCGAGGAGCAAAGTAAAAGGGGCAGCCCCTTAAAAAGAGGGAGAACTGCCCAGAGCAAAATAAACCAAAGTATAAAGAACAAAGAACAATACAGCACAGGAACAGGCCCTTCGGCCCTCCAAGCCCGCGCCGCTCCCTGGTCCAAACCAGACCATTCTTTTGTATCCCTCCATTCCCACTCCATTCATGTGGCTATCTAGATAAGTCTTAAACGTTCCCAGTGTGTCCGCCTCCACCACCTTGCCCGGCAGCGCATTCCAGGCCCCCACCGCCCTCTGTGTAAAATAAGTCCTTCTGATATCCATGTTAAACCTCCCCCCACCTCACCTTGAACCTATGACCCCTCGTGAACGTCACCATCGACCTGGGAAAAAGCTTCCCACCGTTCACCCTATCTATGCCTTTCATAATTTTATACACCTCTATTAGGTCACCCCTCATCCTCCGTCTTTCCAGTGAGAACAACCCCAGTTTACCCAATCTCTCCTCATAACTAAGCCCTTCCATACCAGGCAACATCCTGGTCAACCTCCTCTGCACTCTCTCTGAAGCCTCCACATCCTTCTGGTAGTGTGGCGACCAGAACTGGGCGCAGTATTCCAAATGCGGCCGAACGAACGTTCTATACATCTGCAACATCAGACCCCAACTTTTATACTCTATGCCCCGTCCTATAAAGGCAAGCATGCCATATGCCTTATTCACCACCTTCTCCACCTGTGACGTCACCTTCAAGGATCTGTGGACTTGCACACCCAGGTCCCTCTGCGTATCTACACCCTTTATGGTTCTGCCATTTATCGTCTCGCTCCCCCCTACGTTAGTTCTACCAAAATGCATCACTTCGCATTTATCTGGATTGAACTCCATCTGCCATTTCTTTGCCCAAATTTCCAGTCTATGTCCTTCTGTCGCCTCTGACAATGTTCCTCACTATCTGCAAGTCCAGCCATTTTCGTGTCGTCCACAAACTTACTGATCACCCCAGTTACACCTTCTTCCAGATCGTTTATATAAATCACAAACAGCAGAGGTCCCAATACAGAGCCCTGCGGAACACCACTAGTCACAGGCATCCAGCTGGAAAAAGATCCTTCCACTACCACCCTCTGTCTTCTGTGACCAAGCCAGTTCTCCACCCATCTAGCCACCTCCCCCTTTATCCCATGATATCCAACCTTTTGCACCAACCTACCAGGAGGGACTTTGTCAAACGCTTTACTAAAGTCCATATAGACGACATCCATGCCCCTTCCCTCGTCAACCATTCTAGTCACTTCTTCAAAAAACTCCACCAGGTTAGTGAGGCATGACCTCCCTCTCACAAAACCATGCTGACTATCGTTAATGAGTTTATTCCTTTCTAAATGCGCATACATCCTATCTCTAAGAATCCTCTCCAACAACTTCCCTACCACGGACGTCAAGCTCACTGGCCTATAATTTCCCAGGTTATCCTTCCTACCCTTTTTAAATAACGGGACCACGTTAGCTATCCTCCAATCCTCTGGGACCTCACCTGTGTCCAGTGACGAGACAAAGATTTGCGTCAGAGGCCCAGCAATTTCATCTCTCGTCTCCCTGAGCAGCCTTGGATAGATTCCATCAGGCCCTGGGGATTTGTCAGTCTTTATATTCCCTAAAAAAGCTAACACTTCCTCCCTTGTAATGGAGATTTTCGCTAATGGGTCAACACTCCCCTCCGAGACACTTCCAGTCAACACATCCCTCTCCTTTGTGAATACCGACGCAAAGTATTCATTCAGGATCTCCCCTACTTCTTTGGGCTCTAAGCATAATTCCCCACTTTTGTCCCTGACAGGTAAAGGAAACTTAAAACATCAAATCAAAATGTGATTGAAAGGGCCAATAATTCACCACAGCTCCTGAAGGACCCAACGGGCACAGAAGGCCTCGACTTCGCATTTCCCCACAGCAGCCCACCTCCCCCAACTCACACCGATTACGCTAATTCACTCATAGATTCCGACAGTGCAGGAAGACCATTCGGCCCATTGTGTCTGCATAGACTCTGACAGAGTACCATGCCCAGGCCCTTTCCCCCACCCGATCCCCATAACTCCACACATTTAGCATGGCCAATCCACCTAACCTTCACATCTTTGGACACCGAGGGGTAATTTAGCATGGCCAATCCACCTAATGTGCACATCTTTGGACACTAAGGGGCAATTTAGCATGGTCAATCCACTCAACCTACACATCTTTGGACTGTGGGAGGAAACCGGAGCAGCCGGAGGAAATCCACGCAGAACGTGCAGACTCCACCCGAGGCCACAATTGAGCTGGGATCCCTGACACTGTGAGGCAGCAGTGCTTACCACTGTGCTGCCCTGTGAATGATGCAGTACAGTTTCTCTTTCCAAAGTGATGACTGGAATGTAACAGAAGTTCAGAGATCTGATCTGCGTGCTGTGGCACTGATGGACCCAGAATGAGGAGCATCCAGCTCGGTAGGAGAGAGAGAAACGATCTCAAGATCTTCACATGAGGAGAAATCAGCCGTAGCTCCCCCTCACGACAACGTGAGATAAGGGAGGAGGAGGATCCTCCAGCCTGCTCCACCATATAAATCATGGCTGGTGTTCCACTTCAACTCAATTTTCCCATTGGATCCCATATCCCTCTGTTTCCTTAACCATCCACCAATCTGAAATTGTGACTATACGTAACGACCAAGCATCCACCCTCCCCTGGGATAGAGAACTGAAAAGACTCTCTGGCCTCAGTGAAGAATTTGCTCCTCACCTCAGTCCTAAGTTGCCAACTTGGCTCTAATGTAGATATTGGTCCTTGATCCTATCCTGTCACCATCCAACCTGTCACCTGTTTCAATGAGATCGCCTCTCATTCTTCTAAACTCCCTGAAACCGATGCTACAAGATTGTTAAAATTGCTCCTCGCCTCGACTGAGATTTTGGTTCATGGGTGGGAAGAGAGGGTAGTAGGAGTGGGGAATCACACCTAAATAGATCTGCACCCAACATCGCTCAGTGCATACAGTAGTTAACACTGCTGTCTCACAGCGCCAGGGGCCTGGGTTCAATTCTCAGCTTGGGTCGCTGTCTGTGCGGAATCTGCGTGGGTTTCCTCCGGGTGCTCTGGTTTCCACCCACAGTCTGAAAGACGTGCAGGTTAGGTACATTGGCCACGCTAAATTCTCCCTCAGTGTACTGGACAGGTGCCGGAGTGTGGCGTCTAGGGGATTTTCACAATCACTCCATTGCAGTGTTAACGTAAGCCTACTTGTGACACTAATAAATAAACTTTAAAACATTAAACTTTCAAACAGGACTGGACCTGGGGAGGCTAACAAGCCCCAGACAGAGTGACGAGAATTTGATTTGATTCATTGTCACATCTATTGGGATATAGTGAAAAGTATTGTTTCTTGCGCACTGTACAGATAAAACACAATGTTCATAGAGTATATACGGGAGAAGGAAAGGAGAGGGTGCAGAATGTAGTATTACAGTCTTAGTTGGGGTGTAGAGAAAGATAAACTTAACATATAGTAGGTCCATTCAAACGTCTGACGGCAGCAGGGAAGAAGCTGTTCTTAAGTCAAGAAATTACTGCAGCGTGCAATTTTTTTTAAAAAAGCTGTTAAAAAGTTTTCATTGCAATACAATGAAAACATGCGGTTTGAAAAGAATTACAAAAAGCTAACGACGAGAGTGGTCTTGCAGCTAATCCCACCCCTCCAAAAACAACAATAGGCTTCAATTTGTGATTCCAAGTGAGGCATTGAGATGCATTCTCGACACCGGTTTCTCGTACTTTCTGTCCCTCCTTCAACAAATGGGCGGCGTGTTGGCACAGTGGTTAGCACTGTTGCCTCAGCGCCAGGGACCCGGGTTCAATTCCTGGTTTGGGTCACTGTCTGTGCGAAGTCTGCACATTCTCCCCGTGTCTGCGTGGGTTTCCTCCGGGTGCTCCAGTTTCCTCCCACAGTCTGTGCTAAATTCTCCCTCAGTGTACCCGAACAGGCGCCGGAGTGTGGCGACTGGGGGATTTTTACAGTAGCTTCCCCCCCCCACAACCGCTACTAATTCATAGCCCTGGCAACATTTACAGCAATGTTACTTCAGATGCATTTCCCTTCCAAAGTATCAAAAATCTTCTTGAAGGCACCAAGCACTGGAGAGAAACACCTCGGGCAATTTCCCATAACAACAAAGATAGTAAACAAAGCGGCTACAGATGTAGTCACAAAGCTGAAATATTTTCACATTATAAATAATTTGCTCGGGGCTCCCACGATGGATCAGTGTGTGAGTCACACAGAGTGGGAAATTCCAGGTTCATAATACCTCATCGCAGGCAGCACGGTGGTGAAAGTTCCCCGATGTTCCTCATGCCGCTTTTCAGATGCGTGGTTGTGACGGGCGTTGGGGAGTGGGGGGAGCCAGTCACTCTCAGTTCCGCTTGCTGTTGCTAGCCGGTATCTGAAGCACGTGTGCGTGAGGACCCGAACTGGAGGGGCTGTGGAAATTAAAAAGCCCTCCTGCTTTCAGGGCGCGTAATGACAATTCCTGGCCCAGATTCAGGAACAGAAACGGTTACTTAGTTGAGGGCAGTAGGGTGCTGGGCACCTCCACAACTGCTCCTGCGATGAAGTGCAAATGGTCAACAGCATAAAGTTTCTAGGTGTCCAGATCACCAACAACCTGTCCTGGTCCCTACACACCGAGGCTGTAATTAACGCCTCTACTTTCTCAGGGGGCTAAGAAAATTCGGCATGTCCGCTACGACTCTCATCAACTTTTACAGATGCACCATGGAAAGCATCCTTGCTGGATGTATCACAGCTCGGTATGGCTCCTGCACTGACCAAAACGGCAAGAAACTAAAAAGGATTGTGACCGTAGCCCAGTCCATCACACAAACCAGCCTCCCACCCATTGAGTCCGTCTACACTTCCGGCTGCCTCTGCAAAGCAGCCAGCATAATCAAGGACCCCACGCAACCCGGACATTCTCTCGTCCACCTTCTTCCGTCGGGAAAAAGATACAAAAGTCTGAGATCATGTAGCAATCGACTGAAAAACTGCTTCTTCCCTGCTGCCGTCAGACTTTTGAATGGACTTATATTGAGCAAATCTTTCTCTACACCCTAGTATGACTGAAACACTATAGTCTGCACCCTGTCCTTTCCGTCTTCCCTATGCCTTCGACGAATAGTATGCTTTGTCTGTATAGCGCGCAAGAAACAATACTTTTCACTGTATCCCAATACACGTGACAATAATAAATCAAATCAAAGATGTCGGGCGATGAGGAAAGCATGGTGGAGGATGATCGTCTGAATTCCTGATCTCCACCCTTCCCACATTCATTCACTCTCTCTCTCTCCCCCCAACCACCACCACTACCCCGGAGAAATGCTGCCTTGCCTCGTGGTATCAGCAACATTTATATTGGGTGTTTAAAAAGAAAAACACCCAAAGAGGGGAAAATCAGACATTAAAAAACTAACGCGCAGCAGAGATACCAGGAGGGGGTGGGAGGTGGTTCAAAGTGTTTGGTTAAAGCAGTGGGTTTTAAGGCAGAGGTGGAGGGGCCAGAGAGATTTCGGCAGGGAATTCCAGGGCTGGATTTGGGCATACGCTTATGTTTTATTTTATCCCAGACAAGGTACAAAAGAACTATTCTTCACACCAGACTCGATGACATACGGCACCGCAGCTAATCCCCTAAACATGCCTACGCGTGCGTATCTTTGGAAGTGGGGGGGGGGCAAGGGTCACCAGAGCGCGCCCTGGAGTGGAAATGATAGTAAATGTTGCCCCACCCATAGCCTTGAGGCAGCAACCGTAAGCACCTTATCCCTGCCCTGCCAGCTAATTAAACGCAAACAAGCAAGCTGAACCTGGGGTTACTTTTCTATATAAGGGATCAGTATCACACTGATCCCTTATCCGCTGGAGATCATGGTTCAAGTGCTTGCTCTGCACTGGGCGACATTATATACTGACCAGATGTATAATTTCCCAGTATTCAGCCGCGCATTATTTCTCTGCAGAGTTGTTGCAAACCACCTTGAAAGCGACGTCACAATTCCCCGCTATCAAAGCATCTAATCTCGGAAACCCACAAGGTCCAAATTAGCAAAACCTCGCGCGCTAGTTCTGCAGATTCTGGCAACTTTTTAGAAAGATTACTGAGGAAGGACGCTGCGAATTAAAAATGCAGAAAAAACGCGGGGGGAAATGCTCAGCGGGTCAGGCAGCATCCGTGGAGATGGGGAAAAAAACCACGAGTTAACATTTTGAGCCGTCAGAGTTCGAAATAACCCGCTAACCAAGGTACAGACCATGTCGAGGGGGGAGAGGGTTTAAAAGTCTCTCCAACCCTTTTTTGGAATCTCCTCACTTGGTGAGAAGGCTGAAGTTGAGCTGGTTTATTAATATCGCGCTGGGAATGTCAGTAGGCCCACACCTGCTTGGTATTAATTTAGGAGGATCTCAGTCACGCCAGGCCCTACCGCTGGCACCTGGGTGATGTGGAGAAAAATTAAACTTGGTTTCGGCAAATGTCTGCCCCGGATCCTTGAGCAAAGGCCGAGGTGGGTTTGGGAGTGCGTGGCTCCGAACAAAGGCGGCAGAAGAGAGAATCGTTTTACTCCATAAGGGACAAGAGAGACCGCCTTGGGGAAGTCAAGGCACCGCTCGCTGCTGTACTGCACCAATCAAACAACGGTTGCTGACTTTTGCGTTTCCTTTTATGCCAACCAAATAAACTAAATTAAACAAACAAGGGACAAAGCAAGAAGGGCAGCCCCCAAAAAGAAGGGAACCACCCAAAACAAAAAACAAAGCAGAAAGGAAACTTAAAAGATTAAATCAAAATGTGAATAAGGGTCGATAATACATCCCAGTCCCTGTGGTGCCCAGTGGGCACGGAAGGCCTCGATTGTGCTGTCGGACACAATCAAGCTCCCTCTCCAGGCACACTCGGCCGTGACTGTAGCCGCGGTAGAGGGGCAGATAGTCGGGTCGGACGTCCCTCTCGGTCACCCACTGCCTGGACCTGTTTATTGCACAAGGTTACGATAGCGCAGCTGTTGCACGGCTTAACCAGTAACCCGGAGGATTCAACTAACAATCCGGGAAATGCAAGCTCAATTTCAAAACATTCGGCAAATTACAGAAAGCTGGAATCAGTAAAGGACTGCAAGGTTGTCAGTCCATCAACTGCTAGTGATGCCCCTCTGGGAAGGGGGCTGACCTGCCCCATACCTGTTTATGAGTCCAGACCCATGCCCTTGGGGGTGGTGGGGGGTGGGGGGGGACACTTCGACCCCCTTCCAACAAGTGGCCACGTAAACCGCCCAGGCTGCGACTGCCACCTCGCCGGGCACACTAAGTTGGTCAGCCAGGATTTCATCCGAGGAACAGGTTTGGTTTTTAAATCTCGAAAGAGGCTGGCGTTAAAATCAACCCAAATGGTGCATGGGCCGAGTTCACGGAGGTGCCGGCTGCCGCCAGTGTGCATCCCGGGAAGGCCCAGTGTGCATCCCGGGAAGGCCCAGTGTGCATCCCGGGAAGGCCCAGTGTGCATCCCGGGAAGGAAGCAGAGTCAGGCACAGCTAAAGGAGCAGTCAGTGTTTCAGAGATGAGGCCTACGGAGCACTGCACACATTTCCGACGATGACATCCTTCCCTGTGGCAGCAAGCACAGCAAACACAATGGTCTGGGCCCCGTGCGCTGCACACAGAGGAGGCGCAGGACAATCAAATGACGGGTGTGACCAAACAGGAATTCCCAATCCAAGATAAGCTGTCAGATTCAAATGCAGTCACCCTGCCACATCATGGAGCAGCGATTGACAAAGAGCTGGCCTGCTTTATCAGACAACGGGGCACGACCTGAGCAACGGGAGGACGGAGGGAACATTGCTGCCAATTCCGGGTGCTTTGTGCAGGCAGAGCCGCCCAGTAACTCATAGGGAAGATACAGGTGATGGGAGACAGCGCAATGGCCCAGCAAGCCAGAGGCTGACTCGGCCACGTTGCGAGCCGGCAGGATGTGGGTGCAACGTCTGTGAGCCATGTTTCTGATCTCAACAGTATCTCTGTGGGGTGGCCATAAGCGGAATCCTCCCCCAGGAGTGTGAAAAGCCAAAGGGCGGAGCAAAGTGGCGAGAACAAAATCGCAGGATCGGAAAGTGAGCACGAACACGCAAGTCACTTCTTCAGCCTCCTAACAGGGCCACCATCATATTTGTAGCTTCGAAATCTGACGGCTTTCGCAGTGCTAAAGTAAACCTCCGGCCTCTCGGGAACATCGTGCCCATCAGCCAACGGTTCGCCCTGCCCGCGACACATCATTTCTCCTCAGGATTCACTCCATCACTAATCGTAGCCACACACACACACACACACACACCTCTTACAGGATTCATTTGTGGAAACATCAATGTTTATGAACCAAAATGGAATGAGCACCATTGACTAGCACCATGCTGCACCAACACCAGGAGGGGAATGGATACAGGCTGTGCACACATTCAACAACACACTCAACTCTGCTGACTGCATACCCAACTTGATGATTTAATTCTCCTCCCACTTTCCTCGCCTCCTGAAGGCACTGCAGCTTCTTTACACTTTGCCAAGTTCTAAGGCCCCGACTCAAGGGCTGCTCGCCTTGTCCGAGTCCTGAAGTTTAGATGTTGATGGGCCACTGGAAGGGATCCAAGCTGAGATCTGGTCTGGTCCTCAACCGACACCCATCTACTGATCAGAAAGGGGGTGACCCCGGGTGGATACTCCTCCTTCAGTTCGGCACCGTTATCCCGTGTACCACCACCGATCTACCTGAGCCCTCCAGTCGGCGTTTCCAGCAGTTAGGACATGACGATTATCTTTGTCATCCCAGGGTTTGAGGGGGGGTAGGAGAGCTCAGCGACTCCTGCTGTGCACCGCGGGTTGGATTGGGAAGCTTACTGCGATTGAGGAGTCCGCAATCACACTCGCTATCAAAGCTCATAGTGTGAAGAAGGGCTTAGCGGGTGGGGTGGGGTGGGGGAGTATGAGGAGGGAGAGAAAGAGAGAGAGAGAGAACAGAGGGAGAACAAAGAGGAAAGCAAGAGCCCGCCAACTTCAGGACAGAATGGGACAAAAGGGTGGGAAGTTCAGGCAATTCAGAAAGTGGGGAAAATTAAAATATCTTAATGATCAGATACACGTACAGAATTGTACAGGGAGAATTAAAACAGGAAAAAATATATTCCCCAACCATCCAGAATCCGAGTGGTATTCCAACAGCCCCTCTTCCAATGAACTAAACTGACAATTCCACAATCCCAGTGTTTGTCAATTCCTTGCCACTCATGAAGCTCAACGCCATCCGGGACAAAGCAGCATGATCTGTACCCATTCCACAAACATTCACTCCCTCCAACACCGACAGCAGTGTGTACCATCTACAAGATGCACTGCAGCAACTTGGTTCTTCAACAGCACCACCCAAACCCGCCACCTCTACCCCCTCGAAGGACAAGGGCAGCAGACACCATGGGGAACACCCACCGCCTGCAAGTCCCGTTTCTGGACTTGGAAATATATTGGCCGTTCCTTCACCGTGGCTGGGTACTGATCTTGGGAGTTTAGCTGTTTGGATGGAGTGGGAATGTCACAAAAGTTTGCACAAACATGGGACAGGGCACGTTTCTCCTCTTGCCGTGCCTATACACACTCAGACTGAGATGCTGGCTCATCCAGAACCTCTGCCAGAGGCCAGGGGGCACCGACTTGACTCATCCTTCGGATTTTCCCTCCTCCTCCGTAATACCCTTCTCCTACCGGATGAGTGGAAACCAGGAATCTATCTTTAAGAGCATAGATATGCAGACGTAAAGAGTGTCCAGACACTTATCACAAAACCAAAGTACATAGTGCTAAATGCACGTATGGATGGCGGATGAGAATAGGAATGGGCTTAGATGTGAGTAGAACTGCGGCACGGTGGTTAGCACTGTTGTCTCACAGCGCCAGGGACCTGGGTTCAATTCCGGCCTGGAGTGACGGTCTGTGTGGAGTCTGCACATTCTCCCCGTGTCTGTGTGGGTTTCCTCCGGGTGTTCCGGTTTCCACCCACAGTCCAAAGATGTGCTGGTTAGGTGGATTGGCCGTGCTAAATTGCCCCTTAGTGTCGGGGGATTAGCAGCGTAAATACATGGGGTTACGGGGATAGGGCCTGGTGGGTTTGTTGTCGGCGCAGGCTTGATGGGTCAAATGGCCTCCTTCTGCACTGTCGGGATTCTATATACATGGAAAGGGCTGACAGTGTGGTTTCATTGTGAAACTGGAGGTGTGAGAGCTTCACCGCCAGTCTTTAACTAAGAGGGGCAGGATAGGCATTGCCTCAGCGGCAGTAGGAGTATTCAATTGCTGACACCGTGCCTGCGAAGGTCACGTTTCTCAAACTCTCCTTCGACAGACAACAAGTCAGCCAATTTTTTTGGCCTAACGGGTGTGGTGGAAACGTGGCTCTCAAACCGTTCCATTACGATTAGTTTTCTACAATTTGTCACCCCTTCCATCATAAAGACAACTCTTTGCCATCTCTGTAACTGACTCCAATCTGACCGGAACTCCCATCCGCCCTCTTCTTACCCACGCTCTGCCTCCCCTCCCCTCCCCACCCTCAGACTCAAATATTCCTGGCCAGCCTTCCACATTCCGGCCTCCGGAGATTTGGGAGTCACCCAACATTTTGCTGCCCATATCCAAATTCTGCGTCCCATTCGCCCATCACCGCCTGTGTTGGATGAACTGCACTGGATCCCAGTCCGGCAAAGCCTCCATTTTAAAACGCTCATCCTTCTTTGCAAATCCCTCCCGTGTCCCCACCCTCCCAGTCTCTGTGTTATCTCCTCCAACACAATCCTCCCTGATCTCTGCACTCCTTCAATTCTGGCCTCTCAAGCAGCTCCACCTCCCTCCCAATCGCTCCACCACTGACGGCCGTGCCTTGAGTTGCCCGGGGGACTCCCCCCCCACCCCACCCACCCCCCCAAGATCTGCAACAGTGGTTGCAAACCTTTTATATATCCTGGCACACCTCTATACTACATAAAACAATTGAGCACACCTCCTATTTTCTCTGTCTTCTTCCCTTACAGGGAACTCCCTGTCCTCACGCCTGTTTCTTCTTAACCTCTCTGTCTCTCTCGCTTCTCCCTGGGTTTTTGCGCCGGGTTTTCCGTTTGTGCGGGGTCCCAGGGGACCTTTATCTTCAGCTCCAAGTCCTGCTGGTCACGTGCACGGGCCCAACCAACGTAAAAAATCTAAACCGTGCCCGTGAGGCTCTTTCCCAGCCGACACATACACGGGAAACCCAAGATTCATCGGGTCTCGGAGATGCTGACCACAGAGCTGAGGGTTAGTTTTTGGTTCAATTACGCGAATTTTGAACAAATTTGAATCGTTTTTTTGAGGTCCCCTTCATGGCATACCTTGGAAACCACTGATCTGGAATTCCTGCCCTGAACCTCTCCACTTCTCTATCCTTTAAGATGCTCCTTAAAACGGACCTCTTTGACTGTTCCTGATGTCCCCTTCTGAAGCTCGGTGTCAGATTGTGGTCTGTACCACGCCCGTAAGAAGTCCCTCAAAACATTTCATGCGAGGTGTGTTACTGGCGGACGGTGGCACAGTGGTTAGCGCTGCTGCCTCACAGTGCAGGGATCCAGGTTCAATTCCAGCCTTGGGTCACTGTCTGTGTGGATCTTGCACGTTCTCTCTGTGCCTGCATGGGTTTCCTCCGGGTGCTCCGGTTTCTTCCCATACGCCGAAGATGTGCAGGTTAGGGGGATCGACCATGCTAAATTGAAGATGTGTAGGTTAGGTGGATTGGTCACAGTAAATTGCCCCTTAGTACCCAAAGATGCGTAGGTTAGGGAGATTAGCCATGGTAAATTGTCCCTTAGCGTTCAAAAATATGTAGGTTAGGGGGATTAGCAGGGTAAATATGTGGGGTTACGGGGATAGGGCCTGTGTTAGGTGCTCTGTCGGAGAGTCGGTGCAGACTCGATGAGCCAAATGGCCTCCTTCTGCACTGTAGGGATTCTTTGGTACTGTGATATATACAACTAGTTGCTGCTATATTACTTAACCTGGCTTCTGAACAACAAGGAACGGTCTGTTGACCAACCAGCTGGGAGCTGGACCGTAAGATTTCGCGTCATTCTCCGGCCTGTGAGCAATGCTCACGCACGTGCTAGAGTGACCGCTTGCCTGGCGTGCAACAGCGCGATGGGAAAGCCCCATTGTGCGATCACAATCTTGTAGAGAGGGTAGAAGGGCAGTGTCCCGGCCACATCTAGTGATATTAGTCAGCGCTTCGAGAAGGAACATTTCGCGACAGCCGCTTCTCAGCAAGCAGTTTTCACTTTCACCCGACCAGCAACTTCTATTAAAACCGGGACACAAACACGCAGAATTTTCTCCGTGATGGCATAGAAAGGAAAGCAGGGACAAGAACTTGCTTTCCAAAAACCCTCATCGAGAAGTGAGGCGGGGAAAAAGCAGCAAAGAAGAAACCTGAGCTGCGTGGCTTTATCAAGTTATAGGGATCGCCTTGAGTTAATGTCACGATGCAGGCAGACAGATACAGCAAGAAAATAGCACCAGGATAACGACACCTTCCAGTTAGATATAAAATAGCGTTGCATAAATTCATAAATAGAAACAAATCCAAATCGTCACGCTGTGAGTAAAACGCAGAGGGCAACGGCCAGTTTCTCCTGGCACGACCATTTGCATGGGACGGCACGGTGGCACGCACTGCTGCCTCACGGCGCCAGGGACCCCGGTTCGATTCCCGGCTCGGGTCCCTGTCTGTGCGGAGTCTGCACGTTCTCCCCATGTCTGCGTGGGTTTCCTCCGGGTGCTCCGGTTTCCTCCCATTGTCCGAAAGACGTGCTGGTTAGATGCATTGGCCGTGCTAAATTCTCCCTCAGTGTACCCGAACAGGTGCCGGAGTGTGGCGACTCGGGGATTTTCACAGTAACTTCATTGCAGTGTTAATTACAAGAGGTGGCCATTCGGCCCATCGCACCTGGGTAAGCTCTTCGAAAGAGGTATCCAATTAGACCTACCCCAAAGTTCCTCACCCACAGTCCCGACACATTTTTCCTTTTCAATTATGCACCCGATTCTCCCCCTTTTTGAGGGAGATTTGGCTTCCACAGGCCTTTTTAACAACACTTTCCCAATCACAACAATTTGTGGAGTGATAGTCTTATTGTGCCCTCCTCTCCCCAATTCTACTAACCCGATATCTTTTGGTCGCTGACATACGCGCACAACAAGAATGGATATACTTTGCAAGCATCAAAACAAGACTCGCCGGCCGACTGGGCGTCACGGGAGCGATGGTCATCAGGCTCGGATTGAACCTCAGCAACGGTTTGTGAGCAAGCGCTTCCCGCTCGCTTCCGCGCCATCCAGAAGGGAAAAAAAGGAACAAAAATTCGCCAGCGCAACGCGGGAGTCAATCAGGCTGCACTCTGGACTGACTGGCTGACCAAAATGATGCGTTGGCGCATAACTGCACAAGCGCCCTCGCGGGGCTGCAAGAGGGAGGCGGATCGGAGCAAAACGACCGATATCTGGGCAATTTCAAGAGACAGAAGAATCAATCACGCGTGGAGGAATTATAAAGGAGGAATCTTACAGAATGACATTTTCATATGACTGCAGCAGGAAGAGGGAGCGACCACTTGCAAGGGAATAAATCGCGCAAAGTTAAATAACACACACTGGAGTTGCAACGGGAACCATGAAGCGACGTGTATAAAATTAGTGCACATAAGGCACAAAATGATATATCATACATACACTTCACATGCAATATTATGAAATGAGATGTACGAAATAATCGTAAAATGAAATATATATACACACACCAAAATTGCAAGGGGAATTATGAAAACATATGTATGAAAGTATTTGTTCAAAATATACACACTCAAGAATTGCATGGGGAGGTCATGAAATGATACGTATAAAATTATCATTGCATACGTGAGAAAGATGTGTTGGTTAGGTGCATTGGCCGTGCTAAATTCTCCCTCAGTGTACCCGAACGGGCGCCGGAGTGTGGCGACTAGGGGAATTTCACAGTCACTTCATTGCAGTGTGAATGTAAGCCTACTTGTGACACTAATAAATAAACTAACAAATATATCATATATCTCCGCACTCAGGAATTGCAAGGAAAAATTGCTAAAGATGTGCATAAAATTATTATTGCATGTGCAAAATATATATATGCATACAAACTCAGGAACTGCAAGGGAAACGAGGAAATGATGCTTAAAATTATTATTGCATATGTGCCAATTATATTATATAAACCCACTCAAGGGAAAATTGTGAAAAGATATGTATAAACTTATCATTGCGTCTGTGCAAAATACTTTATATATAATATAAGCACTCAGAAATTACAAAGGAAAACTGCAGAATGATCCGTAAAAAACAATTATTGTTATATATGTGCCAAACTATATCATATATACGCACTCAGGAATTGCAAAAGAAAATTGAGAGATGATTCGTATAAAATCATTATTGCAGAATACACACACTGAGGAACTACAAAGGAAAATGGTGAAAAGATACATTTAAATTATTATTGCACATGTGTAAAATATCTCATGTATACACAGTGAGGAACTGCGAAGGAAGATTGCGAAAGGATACGTATAAAACGATTGTGTGTGTGTAAAATGTGTAATACGTATTCGTACACGCACTGATGAGTGAGGGAGAGGGGACCGGCCGGCGCCCGGGAGGGGGGACCGGCCGGCGCCCGGGAGGGGGGACCGGCCGGCGCCCGGGAGGGGGGACCGGCCGGCGCCCGGGAGGGGGGACCGGCCGGCGCCCGGGAGGGGGGATCGGCCGGCGCCCGGGAGGGGGGATCGGCCGGCGCCCGGGAGGGGGGATCGGCCGGCGCCCGGGAGGGGGGATCGGCCGGCGCCCGGGAGGGGGGATCGGCCGGCGCCCGGGAGGGGGGATCGGCCGGCCCCCGGGAGGGGGGATCGGCCGGCGCCCGGGAGGGGGGGATCGGCCGGCGCCCGGGAGGGGGGACCGGCCGGCGCCCGGGAGGGGGGACCGGCCGGCGCCCGGGAGGGGGACCGGCCGGCGCCCGGGAGGGGGGATCGGCCGGCGCCCGGGAGGGGGGATCGGCCGGCGCCCGGGAGGGGGGACCGGCCGGCGCCCGGGAGGGGGACCGGCCGGCGCCCGGGAGGGGGATCGGCCGGCGCTCGGGAGGGGGATCGGCCGGCGCCCGGGAGGGGGATCGGCTGACGCCCGGGAGGGGGATCGGCCGGCGCCCGGGAGGGGGATCGGCCGGCGCCCGGGAGGGGGGATCGGCCGGCGCCCGGGAGGGGGTTCGGCCGGCGCCCGGGAGGGGGATCGGCCGGCGCCCGGGAGGGGGATCGGCCGGCGCCCGGGAGGGGGATCGGCCGGCGCCCGGGAGGGGGATCGGCCGACGCCCGGGAGGGGGATCGGCCGACGCTCGGGAGGGGGATCGGCCGACGCTCGGGAGGGGGATCGGCCGACGCTCGGGAGGGGGATCGGCCGACGCTCGGGAGGGGGATCGGCCGACGCTCGGGAGGGGGATCGGCCGACGCTCGGGAGGGGGATCGGCCGACGCTCGGGAGGGGGATCGGCCGACGCTCGGGAGGGGGATCGGCCGACGCTCGGGAGGGGGATCGGCCGACGCTCGGGAGGGGGATCGGCCGACGCTCGGGAGGGGGATCGGCCGACGCTCGGGAGGGGGATCGGCCGACGCTCGGGAGGGGGATCGGCCGACGCTCGGGAGGGGGATCGGCCGACGCTCGGGAGGGGGATCGGCCGACGCTCGGGAGGGGGATCGGCCGACGCTCGGGAGGGGGATCGGCCGACGCTCGGGAGGGGGATCGGCCGACGCTCGGGAGGGGGATCGGCCGACGCTCGGGAGGGGGATCGGCCGACGCTCGGGAGGGGGATCGGCCGGCGTTCGGGAGGGGGATCGGCCGGCGCTCGGGAGGGGGATCGGCCGGCGCTCGGGAGGAGGATCGGCCGACGCTCGGGAGGGGGATCGGCCGGCGCCCGGGAGGGCGTTCGGCCGGCGCCCGGGAGGAGGATCGGCGCCCGGGAGGGGGTTCGGCCGGCGCCCGGGAGGCGGTACGGCCGGGGCCCGGGAGGGGGTACGGCCGGCGCTCGGGAGGGGGTACGGCCGGCGCCCGGGAGGAGGATCGGCGCCCGGGAGGCGGTATGGCCGGCGCCCAGGAGGGGGTACGGCCGGCGCTCGGGAGGGGGTTCAGCCGGCGCCCGGGAGGGGGTACGGCCGGCGCTCGGGAGGGGGTACGGCCGGCGCCCGGGAGGGGGTACGGCCGGCGCCCGGGAGGGGGTACGGCCGGCGCTCGGGAGGGGGTACGGCCGGCGCCCGGGAGGGGGTACGGCCGGCGCTCGGGAGGGGGTTGCCATGTCATTGATTGACAGTTGAGGGAGGGAGTTGGATTGAGTTGGGAGATTGACTGAGGGTTGAGGAATGGGGGGGCTGTTTGATTGACAGCTGGAGGTGACTGACAGCTGAGTGGGCGGGGTCAGATTGACAGTTGGAAGGTCGGCGCGGGCTGGGGGTGTGGGCTGCGCGCGCACCGGTCGGGTCAGGGAGGGGGTTGCCATGGCATTGCCGGGGCTGGTTACCATGGCGCCGCTGCCCCCCCCCCCCCCTCCACCCCCGGGGGTGGAGGGGGGGGCAGCCCCTGTCCAGCGGCCAGGGCGGCCCCTCGCGCGCTCTCTAACGGTCGCTCTTGGCGGGGGGCGGTGCGGAGGGGGCGCCGCCCTTTTGCAGCGAGGCTTCAGGGCCCCGCGCCTCATTCATCCCGCCCGCCAGGCCGGCCCGCTGCCCCCCCTCAGCCTCACACACACAGTAAATCACAGCCTGTCCATGGGGCCGGGGTGAAGGCAGGATGTTCTTTAATGGTGTTGTCCCGATGGTTATTATTATCCCTCCCTCCCACACACCACCTCCCCCCCGCCATCCCGGCCCCCTTACCCTCTCCTCCCCCCCCACCCCGCGGTACTCACAGCCTCTCTCCTCCGCTCGGCGTGGCGGCCATTTTCAAATTATTTCCAGCGCGTCACAGAGCGAGCCGGCAGAGCGGGCCCGGTGGGGGAGGGGGAAGAGAGGCAGCTATCGCGAGAACTGGGCAGGGGGGCGGGGCTGGAGACAGAGGGAGGCGGGAATGGAGACACAGCGGGCGGGGCTGGGGATAGAGAGGGCGGGGCTGGGGATAGGAGGGCGGGGCTGGGGATAGGAGGGCGGGGCTGGGGATAGGAGGGCGGGGCTGGGGATAGGGGGGCGGGGCTGGGGATAGGGGGGCGGGGCTGGGGATAGGGGGGCGGGACTGGGGATATGGGGGGCGGGGCTGGAGTTAGAGGGGCGAAGATGGGGATAGAGGGTGGCGGGGCCGGGGATAGAGGGTGGCGGGGCCGGGGATCGAGGGTGGCGGGGCCGGGGATCGAGGGTGGCGGGGCCGGGGATCGAGGGTGGCGGGGCCGGGGATCGAGGGTGGCGGGGCCGGGGATCGAGGGTGGCGGGGCCGGGGATCGAGGGTGGCGGGGCCGGGGATCGAGGGTGGCGGGGCCGGGGATCGAGGGTGGCGGGGCCGGGGATCGAGGGTGGCGGGGCCGGGGATCGAGGGTGGCGGGGCCGGGGATCGAGGGTGGCGGGGCCGGGGATCGAGGGTGGCGGGGCCGGGGATCGAGGGTGGCGGGGCCGGGGATCGAGGGTGGCGGGGCCGGGGATCGAGGGTGGCGGGGCCGGGGATCGAGGGTGGCGGGGCCGGGGATCGAGGGTGGCGGGGCCGGGGATCGAGGGTGGCGGGGCTGGGGATCGAGGGTGGCGGGGCTGGGGATCGAGGGTGGCGGGGCTGGGGATCGAGGGGGGGCTGGGGATCAAGGGGGCAGGGCTCGGGATAGCGGGGGGCGTGGCTGGGGATGGCGGGGGGAGGGGGTGGGGATAGCAGGGGGAGGGGTGGGGGGCGGGGTTGGGGATAGCAGGGGCGGGGCTGGGGATAACAGGGGGTAGGGATAGTGGGGGGCCGGGCGGGGCTGGGGTTAGAGGGGTGGCTGAGGATGGAGGGGGGCTGAGGATGGAGGGGGGCTGGGGATGGAGGGGGGCTGGGGATGGAGGGGGGCTGGGGATGGAGGGGGGCTGGGGATAGAGGAGGGGCTGGGGATAGAGGGGTGGCTGGGGATAGAGGGGGTGGGGCTGGAGACATAGGGAGGCGAGGCTGGGAACAGGGAGACGGGGCTGGAAACAGGGAGGCGGGGCTGGAGACACAAGGAGGTGGGGCTGGAGACACAAGGAGGTGGGGCTGGAGACACAAGGAGGCGGGGCTTGAGACACGGAGGTGGCACGGTGACACGGAGGCGGGACTGTAGACTCGATTGAGGGTTACAAGTTAGCAAGGAACGAGCTGAAAAAGGGGCTTAGGAGAGCTAGAAGGGGAAATGAGAAGGCCTTGGCGGGTCGGATCAAGGAAAACCCCAAGGCTTTTTACTCTTATGTGAGGAATAAAAGAATGACCAGGGTGAGGTTAGGGCCGGTCAAGGACAGTAGTGGGAACTTGTGTATGGAGTCAGTAGAGATAGGCGAGGTGATGAATGAATACTTTTCTTCAGTGTTCACCAAGGAGAGGGGCCATGTTTTTGAGGAAGAGAAGGTGTTACAGGCTAATAGGCTGGAGGAAATAAATGTTCGGAGGGAGGATGTCCTGGCAGTTTTGAATAAACTGAAGGTTGATAAGTCCCCTGGGCCTGATGAAATATATCCTAGGATTCTTTGGGAGGCAAGGGATGAGATTGCAGAGCCTTTGGCTTTGATCTTTGGGTCCTCACTGTCCACGGGCATGGTGCCAGAGGACTGGAGAATGGCGAATGTTGTTCCTCTGTTTAAGAAAGGGAATAGAAATGACCCTGGTAATTATAGACTGGTTAGTCTTACTTCGGTGGTTGGTAAATTGATGGAAAAGGTCCTTAGGGATGGGATTTACGATCATTTGGAAAGATGCGGATTAATCCGGGATAGTCAGCACGGATTCGTGAAGGGCAAGTCGTGCCTCACAAATTTGATTGAATTTTTTGAGGAGGTAACTAAGTGTGTTGAAGGTAGGGCAGTTGATGTCATATACATGGATTTTAGTAAGGCGTTTGATAAGGTCCCCCATGGTCGGCTTATGATGAAAGTGAGGAGGTGTGGGATAGAGGGAAAGTTGGCCGATTGGATAGGTAACTGGCTGTCTGATCGAAGACAGAGGGTGGTGGTGGATGGAAACTTTTCGGATTGGAGGCAGGTTGCTAGCGAAGTGCCACAGGGATCAGTGCTTGGTCCTCTGCTCTTTGTGATTTTTATTAATGACTTAGAGGAGGGGGCTGAAGGGTGGATCAGTAAATTTGCTGATGACACCAAGATTGGTGGAGTCGTGGATGAGGTGGAGGGCTGCTGTAGGCTGCAAAGAGACATAGATAGGATGCAAAGCTGGGCTGAAAAATGGCAAATGGAGTTTAACCCTGATAAATGTGAGGTGATTCATTTTGGTAGGACTAATTTAAATGTGAATTACAGGGTCAAAGGTAGGGTTCTGAAGAATGTGGAGGAACAGAGAGATCTTGGGGTCCATATCCACAGATCTCTAAAGGTTGCCAGTCAAGTGGATAGAGCTGTGAAGAAGGCCTATAGTGTGTTAGCTTTTATTAACAGGGGGTTGGAGTTTAAGAGCCGTGGGGTTATGCTGCAACTGTACAGGACCTTGGTGAGACCACATTTGGAATGTTGTGTGCAGTTCTGGTCACCTCACTATAAGAAGGATGTGGAAACGCTGGAAAGAGTGTAGAGGAGATTTACCAGGATGCTGCCTGGTTTGGAAGGTAGGTCTTATGAGGAAAGGTTGAGGGAGCTAGGGCTGTTCTCTCTGGAGTGGAGGAGACTGAGGGGAGACTTAATAGAGGTTTATAAAATGATGAAGGGGATAGATAGAGTGAACGTTCAAAGACTATTTCCTCGGGTGGATGGAGCTATTACAAGGGGGCATAACTATAGGGTTCGTGGTGGGAGATATAGGAAGGATATCAGAGGTAGGTTCTTTACGCAGAGAGTGGTTGGGGTGTGGAATGGACTGCCTGCAGTGATAGTGGAGTCAGACACTTTAGGAACATTTAAGCGGTTATTGGATAGGCACATGGAGCACACCAGGATGATAGGGAGTGGGATAGCTTGATCTTGATTTCAGATAAAGCTCGGCACGTCGTGGGCCAAAGGGCCTGTTCTGTGCTGTACTGTTGTATGTTCTATGTAGACACAGGGAGGTGGGGCTGGAGACACAAGGAGGCGGGGCTGGAGACACAAGGAGGCGGGGCTGGAGACACAAGGAGGCGGGGCTGGAGACACAAGGAGGCGGGGCTGGAGACAGGGAGGTAGGGCTGGAGACACAAGGAGGCGGGGCTGGAGACACAAGGAGGCGGGCTGGAGACACAGGGAGGTGGGGCTGGAGACACAAGGAGGCGGGGCTGGAGACACAAGGAGGTGGGGCTGGAGACAGGGAGGTGGGGCTGGAGACACAAGGAGGCGGGGCTGGAGACACAAGGAGGCAGGCTGGAGACACAGGGAGGTGGGGCTGGAGACACAAGGAGGCGGGTCTGGAGACAGAAGGAGGTGGGGCAGGAGACAGGGAGGTGGGGCTGGAGACATTGGGAGGCGGGGCTGGAGACACAAGGAGGCGGGGCTGGAGACAGGGAGACGGGGTACGGAAACCTGGGAGACAGATGAAGGTGGGGCTGGAGAGAGCGGGAGGCAGGGCTCCAGAGAGTGGGATATGGGGCTGGAGAAACAGTGTGATGCGAGCCTGGAGAATGGGACTTGAGAGAAAGGGAGGCGGAGTACAGTCAGGGCCGGAGGGAGAGGGAGGCACTCCTTGGGAGGGGAGGTGGAGCTGGAGTGAAAGGGTAAATTAACCACACAAGTTTAAAAATCACATTAGCAGCTATGAAGAAGAAACTCTTCTTCTCGAAGTTTTCACAGATAAGCACCAAGGCCATTAGTCTGAGAAAATCCATTAAATCAGATATTAGAAAAAGGGAGTGATCGACAGACACAAGATCGGACAATGATAACCTGCAACAATGATGGATTAAGTCTTCATGCCGATTGGATATTATAATTAAGCAAGCATAAGGTGATTGGATTTAATATCTGAACAATGTAACCTGAATCAATAACTCTAAGAGGGTAGATATAACTCCTTGTATATGCTAATTAGTTGTAATTGAAATTGAAACGATAATTGCTTGTGTATCTCTGAACTCTGCACTCTGGCGAGTTACAGACTGTGAGCTGTGACTTTCCAGGGTCCGAGCTATAAAGCTTGTTTAAGACAGCTGTTTCAGAGATTGGGGCGGGGCTGTGGAGATTGGGGCAGGGCTGTGGGGAATAGGGCGGGGCTTGAGGAATGGGGCAGGACTGTGGGGAATGGGGCAGAGCTGTGGGGAATGGGGCAGGGCTGCGGGGAATGGGGCAGGGCTGTGGGGAATGGGGCAGGGCTGTGGGGAATGGGGCAGGGCTGTGGGGAATGGGGCGGGGCTGTGGGGAATGAGGCGGGCTGTGGGGAATGGGGCGGGGCTGTGGGGAATGGGGCAGGGCTGTGGGGAATGGGGCGGGGCTTTGGGGAATGGGGCGGGGCTGTGGGGAATGGGGCGGGGCTGTGGGGAATGGGGCAGGGCTGTGGGGAATGGGGCAGGGCTGTGGGGAATGGGGCAGGGCTTTCGGGAATGGGGCGGGCTGTGGGGAATGGGGCAGGGCTGTGGGGAATGGGGCAGGGCTTTGGGGAATAGGGCGGGGCTGTGGGGAATGGGGCGGGGCTGTGGGGAATGGGGCGGGGCTGTGGGGAATGGGGCAGGGCTGTGTGGAATGGAGTGGGGCTTGGGGAATGGGGCAGAGCTGTGGGGAATGGGGGGGGCTGTGGGGAATGGGGCGGGGCTGTGGGGAATGGGGCGGGGCTGTGGGGAATGGGGCGGGGCTTGGGCAATGGGGCAGAGCTGTGGGGAATGGGGCGGGGCTGTGGGGAATGGGGCGGGGCTGTGGGGAATGGGGCGGGGCTGTGGGGAATGGGGCGGGGCTGTGGGGAATGGGGCGGGCTGTGGGGAATGGGGCGGTTCTGTGGGGAATGGGGCTGCTTGGAAGGAGGGCAGGGCAGTGGGCAATGGGGCACGACAGGAGAAACATGTGGGGATGTTCGGATAGAGGGGAACGAGTAGATGTGTTGATTTTGGACTTCCAGAAGGCATTCGACAAGCTACCCCCCAAAATGATAGGTCTTTGGAAAAGAGCCCATAGTGTTGGATGTGGTTTATTGGCATGGGTAGAGAATTGGCTGATGAGCAGGAAAGAGCGAGTGGGGATAAAGGGTTCTTTTTCAAGTTGCTGACCTGTTAGTAGTGGGGTTCCACAGGGATCAGTGTCGGGAGCGCAACTCTTTACAATATACATTAATGACTCAGAGGAAGGAAGCGAATGCCCTGTAGCCAAAATTGCAGATGGTGCAAGAATAGGTGGAAAGGCAAGTTGCGAGAGGGATACCATTTACAGAGATTATAGATAGGTTACACAAGTGGACAGAAAGCTGGCAAATGGAGGATAATGTGGGAAAATGTGAAGTTGTTCATTTTGGACGGGAGCATAAAAGAACAGAGTTATTTGAATGGAGAAAACAGCAGAAAGCTGCAACATAAAGGGACGTGGGATACTTGTACACAAAACACAGAAAACCAGCAGGCGGGTGCGGCAGGTTATCAGGAAGGCTTATGGAGGGTTATTTCAAGGAGCCGGAGTATAAGAGTCGGAAAGTCTTGCTGCAAATATACAAGTTACTGGTGAAACTATATCTGGAGTACTGTGAGCAGTTTTGGTTCCCTTATTTAAGGGAAGATATTATTTCACTGGGAGCAGTTCAGAGAATTTTCACTCGGATGATCCCCGGTACAGAGGGATTGTCTTATGAGGAAAGGTTAAACTGGTTGGGACTCTACGCATTGGAATTCAGAAGAATGACAGGTGACCACATAGTACCGACCCTCTCACAGTGCGGCGCTCCCTCATCACCAACCCTCCGACAGTGAGGCGCTCCCTCAGGACCGAACCTCCGACAGTGCGGCACTCACTCAGCACCGACCCTCCGACAGTGCGGTGCTCCCTCAGCACCGACCCTCCGACAGTGCGGTGCTCCCTCAGCACTGACCCTCCGACAGTGCGGTACTCCCTCAGCATTGACCCTCCCACAGTGCGGCACTCCCTCGGCACTGACCCTCCGACAATGCGGCCCTCCCTCAGTGCTGATCCACCGACCATGCGGCACTCCGTTAGCACTGACCCTCTGACAGTGCGGCGCTCCCACAGCACTGGCTCTCTGACAGTGCGGCGCTCCCTCAGCACTGACCCTCCGACAGTGCGGGCTCCCTCAGCACTGACCCTCCGACAGTGCGGCGCTCCCTCAGCACTGACCCTCCGACAGTGCGGCGCTCCCTCAGCACCAACCCTCCAACATTGCAGCGCAACCTGAACACTGATCCTCAGGCAGTGTGGCCCTCCCTCAGCACTGACCCTCCTCTTGTATTGCCTAAGACTCTACCACACCTCTTCCTCCCCCACCTTCCCTTGGCGGCAATAACCCTAAATATTCCCGAGCTGGTGTCAACTGAGGTAGCAATAGGGTGTCTACAATTGCCTCTGGGTCTTGCAGACTGGACAGGTGCGTAGTGGCGTGGGGATGGGGTGGGGCGAGTGAGCTCCAACATCGGTGACAAAATTAGCATTCATCTCCACCTTCAATACAGTAAATTGTCCCAATGTACTTCCCAGCAGTGAGTCAATGGACGAGACTTTAGCGATAGCTTGAACAGGGAGGTAGACGTAATGGAGTACCCTAAAGCAGGAGCGTTATGTACAGGAGAGAGAAAACTCAATCGTGGGCCATGGGTGTCGCTGGCTGGCCAGCAATTATTGCCCATCCCTAGTTGCCCTTGCAAAGGTGGCATATCATTTCATTCAGGGATATGGGACAAGTGCTGGAAATGGAATTAGTGCGCCTTTAGTGGTAGTTATGGCCGGTGCAGACTCCATTGGCCGAATTGACTTTTCTGCGTGGTACGACTCTGTGACCGGGACCTCTTCAATGATACGCAACATTGGAAATGCTGGAAAGAGTAAGGGGGAGTTGAGGGGGACCCAGATAGAGTGGTGAGCTGGGCAGAGACACGGCAGACACAGTTTAATACAGAGCGCTGTGAAGTGATGCATTCTGGGAGGAAGGATGCAGAGATGCAGCAAGAGACTTTTATTTTTTATTCATTCGTGGGACATGGGCGTCGCTGGCTGGGCCAGCATTTATTGCCCATCCCTTGCTGCCCTTGAGAAGGTGGTGGTGAGCTGCCTTCTTGAATCGCTGCAGTCCACGTGCTGTGGGTTGACCCACAATGCCGTTAGGGAGGGAATTCCAGGACTTTGACCCAGCGACTGCGAAGGAACAGCCGATATATTTCCCAGACAGGACAGTTACCAATCCAATAAAACTGCTTAATTACCTTTTCTTTTCTTGTGAATTGCTGGAACAGCAGCTGCCAGAGTACTACTGTTACCGCTTTAAGGGACAAGCGTCTGTTTTTAAAAAGGTAACAAATTCATCTAGAATGTCCTTGGTCTGTGAAGAGGAATTATGTTATGTGATTAAAATGCTCCTGATGAGAGAGTTTGAGGATCAAACATACTTTGAGGGGCTGAGAGATGATTTGTTAAGAATTGTTCATATTGATCTTGCTGGAGCCCTTTCCGATTGGACGAGAGACAACAGACTGGTGGTTACTCAGCTCTCAAGGGAATAATAGAGATTTGAAAATGGCCGCTCAAGTCATGTGACCTTCATTCTCCACACAGATTTCCATAGGGATGATTATCCAATGTCTGGAACTGGATTTGGTTCCAGGATGGATAATATCCCAGCCATTTGGATCTCGACAGGTTACCGCCCTAAGTGGATGTCCTTGTGTCGGGAAGCCAAAGCTTGGCAGATCCTCTGACTCCGTTAGAGCGGTAAGATTATCAAGATGCAAATGACGTCCATTGTCCCCCCTTCCTCTCTCCCTTCCTCTCCACAATTGGCCCCTTTTGAAATGGATCTGGACAGTCCCAGGTGGGAGGTGGGTTGGTTCACGGCTCTGTGGCACTGTGGCACAGTGGTTGGCACTGCTGCCTCTCTGCACCAGGGACCCGAGTTAAATTTCAGCCTTGGATCACTGTCTGAGTTTGCACGTTCTCCCCGTGTCTGTGTGGGTTTCCTCCGGGTGCTCCGGTTTCCTCCCACAGTCCAAAGATGAGCAGGTTAGGTGGGTTGGTCGTGCTAAACTGTTCCTTTGTGTCCAACAATGTGCAGGTTAGGGGGATTAGCAGGGTAAATACGTGGGGTTACAGGGATAGGGCCTGGGGTGAGTGCTCTGTCGGAGAGTTGGTGCAGACTCAATGGGCTGAATGGCCTCCTTCTGCAATGTAGGGATTCCATGCAGGGATAATGAGTTTTGAGCTGTGAGACTCCCTGATTTGTGATTATAATGGTCCTTACAATTGGATGACAGATTCCAAAATGATGAGAGGAGGATTATTTTTTACTTCCAGTTCATATTGGAAAAAGGAAGGGCCAACCCTGTGATCAAGAGACTAACAGCAGCCATCTTTCCTGATTCAGCTGAATGTTCATTTCAGTAATAGCAAAGTGAATGAAGGCCTGATACATGGGGTTTTTGTTTTCTTTTTGTGTCTTATTGATGTCTGGAGAGAGAGAGATGTTTAGGGAGGGAATTCCAGAACTTAGGCACCCCCCCTCTCCGCCCCCAGATCAGCTGAAGGCACGGCTGCCAATGGTGGAGCAATGGGAATCGGGGGATATTCTAGAGGCCGGAATTGTAGGAGCGCAGAGGGTTGCAAGAAGTTACAGAGATAGGGAGGGTTGTAGGGATTTGAGGAAGTTACCGACATAGGGAGTCTTGTAGGGGCAGACAGAGAGAGAGGTGGGGAAGAAAGCGAGAGAGACAGAGAGAGAGATAGCGCGAGAGGGGGGAGAGAGAGAGAGACAGAGCGGGGGAGAAAGTGAGAGAGACAGAGAGGGCAAAAGAAACAGAGAAAGAGAGAGAAGGAGAGACAGAGAGAGTGATACAGAAAGATAGAAAGAGAGAGAGAGACTGAGAAGAGAGAGAGACAGAGACAGTGTCTGTGAGAGAAAGAGACACTGAGAGAGAGACAGAGAGAGAGGGGGAGACAGAGAGAGCGAGAGAGACAGAAAGAGAGAGAGGGGGAGAGACTGAGAGAGACAGAGAGAGAGAGAGAAAGAGGGACCGAGAAAGGCAGGGAGAGAGACAGAGAGGGAGAGAAAGAGAGATAGAGACAGAGAGACAGAGCGAGAGAGACAGTGAGAGCAAGAGAGACTGAGGGAGAGACAGACAGGGAGAGAAAGAGACAGACAGAGAGGGAGACCGAGAGAGAGAGACAAAGATGAAGAGAGACAGAGAGATAGAAAGGGTGATCTTACCCTCTCGCCTGCTGGCCAATGGGTGAGGCGAGCCGGTAAGATTGCGAGAGAGCCACGAAATTGGGTTCATGCCCGATTCCTCACCTCTCGCGATCTTAACGTCAGGTGAGCCTGGGACCCGATTGTTCAGGCTCATTTGTCTCTGCGGTCACCGGTGAGGATAACGTCTGGTCCCCATCAACAGGGACCAGATATGATGCCCTCGGCGGGAGAACTGGAGGCCATTGAGGTCGAGAGAGAGAGAGAGGGAGGTCGTGGGCAGAGGGGGATTGCTGCTTGGGCAGTGCTAGCCTGGCCATGCCAGCCTGGCACCCTTGCACTGCCCGCCACTGCCCATGGGGCACCCTGGCACTGCCAGCCAGGCACAGTGGCAGTGCGCACCAAGGACCGAGCGGTGCCAAGGGTGTGGGGCCAGACTGGGGTGGGCCGTTTGGGGGGGGGGGGGGGAGTGCTGCACAGCGATTTGGGGGGGGGTGGTGGAATCTACTGCCGGTTTGGTCGGGGGAGGGGGCCGTGGAGCGTCACAGTGGGGTGGGGTAGGGGAGGGGCAATTGGCCATGAAGTTGCCCAAGAATTTCTCCCATTTTCATGCATGCTTGGCACTTAGAAAGTTTCGATAAGGTCATCCCCAGAAAGATTGATTGGCTTATTTATTATTGTCACATGTATTGGGATACAGTGAAAAGTATTGTTTCTTGCGGGATATACAGACAAAGCATACCGTTCATAGAGAAGGAAAGGAGAGAGTGCAGAATGTAGTGTTACAGTCATAGCTCGGGTGCAGAAAAAGATCAACTTAATATCATAGAATCCCTACAGTGCAGAAGGAGGCCATTTGGCCCATCGAGACTGCACTGACCACAATCCCACCTATCCCCTTAACCCCACATATTTATCGTGCTAATTCCCGTGACATTAAAGGTCAATTTAGCATGGCCAATCAACTTAACCCGCACATCTTTCGACTGTGGGAGGAAACTGGAGCACCCGGAGGAAACCCACGCAGACGCGGGGAGAATGTGCAGACTCCAGACAGACAGTGACCCAAGCCAGGAATTGAACCCGGGACCCTGGCGCTGTGAGGCAGCAGTGCTAACCACTGTGCCAGTGTGCCGTGATAGGACCATTTGAAAGTCTAATGGCAGCAGGGAAGATGCTGCTTTGAGTTGACTCAGTTGAGTCAGAAAGAGATAGAGAGAGTGAGAGACAAAGCAAGGGAAAATAACACTGCTCTTAAAAATTCAAAATGAAAACAGCCCTCTGCTGCCATCTGACTGTCAGTATGAGGCATTGCAGTGAGCAGCACCTTCAATAAGATGCCTAAACCCCGATAACCTTTCACCCCCTCGTTAATCCAGAATCTATCCACCTCTACCTCAAAAAGATTCCAAGACTCTGCTTCCCCCGCCTTCTGAGGAAGAGAGTTCCAGAGACTCAGCCCCCTCTGAGAGTGCGGGGGGGGGGGGGGGGAGGGGGGGGAGGGCAGTGTCGAGGCAACAATTTCGGGGGGTCAGTGTCGGAGGGTCAGTGTTGGGGGGTCAGTGTCGGACGGTCAGTGTCGGGGGGGCCAGTGTCGGGGGGCAGTGTCGGGGGGGTAGCATCGGGGGGTTCAGTGTCGGGGGGTTCAGTGTCAGGGGTCAGTGTTGGGCTCAGTGTCGGGGTATCAAGGTCGGGAGGTCAGTGTCGGGGGGGCAGTGTCGGGGGGGCAGTGTCGGGGGGGCAGTGTCGGGGGGGCAGTGTCGGGGTGGCAGTGTCACAGGGCAACCTCGGGGGGTCAGTTTCAGGGTGGCAGCGTTGGGGGGTCAGTGTCGGGGGGCAGTGTCGGGGGGTCATGGTGGGGGGTCAGCGTCGCGGGGTCAGTGTCGGGGACTCAGTGTCGGGGGGTCAGCGTCGCGGGGTCAGCGTCAGGAGGGCAACGTCGGGGGGGGCAGCGTCGGGGGGTTAGTGTCCGGGGGGCAATGTCGGGGGTGTCGGTGTCGGGGGGTCGGTGTGGGGCAGAAAGTGTCGGGGGGTCAGTGTCGGGGGGTCAGTGTCGGGGGGTCAGTGTCGGGGGGTCAGTGTCGGGGAGGTCAGTGTCAGGGGGACTGTGTCAGGTGGACTGTGTCGGGCGGACTGTGTCGTGGGGGTCAGTGTTGGGGAGGCAGTGTCGGGGGGTCAGTGTCGGGGGGTCAGTGTCGGGGGGTCAGTGTCGGGGGGGTCAGTGTCAGGGGGACTGTGTCAGGTGGACTGTGTCGGGCGGACAGTGTCGGGGGGGTCAGTGTTGGGGAGGCAGTGTCGGAGTGTCAGTGTCAGGGGGGCAGTGTCAGGGGGTCAGTGTTGGGGAGGCAGTGTCGGAGTGTCAGTGTCAGGGTGTGAGTGTCGGGGGGTCAGTGTCAGGGTGTGAGTGTCGGGGGGTCAGTGTCGGGGTGTGAGTGTCGGGGGGCTCAGTGTCGGGGTGTGAGTGTCGGGGGGTCAGTGTCGGGGGGTCAGTGTCGGGGGGTCAGTGTCGGGGGGTCAGTGTCGGGGTGTGAGTGTCGGGCTGTGAGTGTCGGGGTGTGAGTGTCGGGGGGCTCAGTGTCGGGGTGTGAGTGTCGGGGGGTCAGTGTCGGGGGGTCAGTGTCGGGGTGTGAGTGTCGGGGTGTGAGTGTCGGGGGGTCAGTGTCGGGGGGTCAGTGTCGGGGTGTGAGTGTCGGGGTGTGAGTGTCGGGGGGCTCAGTGTCGGGGTGTGAGTGTCGGGGGGTCAGTGTCGGGGGGTCAGTGTCGGGGGGTCAGTGTCGGGGGGTCAGTGTCGGGGTGTGAGTGTCGGGCTGTGAGTGTCGGGCTGTGAGTGTCGGGGTGTGAGTGTCGGGGGGTCAGTGTCGGTGTGTCAGTGTCGGGGGGTCAGTGTCGGGGTGGCAGTGTCGGGGGGCAACATTGGCGGGTCAGTGTCGGGGGGTCAATGTTGGAGGGTCAGCGTCAGGGGAGCAGTGTTGGGGATCAGTGTCGGGGGGGCAGTGTCGAGGCTCAGTGTCGGGGGGTCAGTGTCGGGGGGCCAGTGTCGGGGGGGCCAGTGTCGGGGGGCCAGTGTCGGGGGGGTCAGTGTCGGGGGGGCAGTGACGGGGGGTCAGTGTCGGGGGCCAGTGTCGGGGGGGTCAGTGTCGGGGGGTCAGTGTCGGGGGGTCAGTGTCGGGGGGTCAGTGTCGGGGGGTCAGTGTCTGGTGGACTGTGTCGGGGGCAGTGTCGGGGGGTCAGTGTCAGGGGGACTGTGTCAGGTGGACTGTGTCGGGCGGTCTGTGTCGGGGGCAGTGTCAGGGGGGCAGTGTCGGGGTGTGAGTGTCGGGGTGTGAATGATAGGGGGCAGTGTCAGGGGGGCAGTGTCGGGGTGGCAGTGTCGGGGGGCAACATTGGCGGCTCAGTGTCGGGGGGTCAGTGTTGGGGTGTCAATGTTGGAGGGTCAGCGTCGGGGGTCCGTGTCGGGGGGTCAGTGTCAGGGGAGCAGTGTTGGGGATCAGTGTCAGGGGGGGCAGTGTCGAGGCTCAGTGTCGGGGGGTCAGTGTCAGGGGAGCAGTGTTGGGGATCAGTGTCAGGGGGGGCAGTGTCGAGGCTCAGTGTCGGGGGGTCAGTGTCAGGAGAGCAGTGTTGGGGATCAGTGTCAGGGGGGGCAGTGTCGAGGCTCAGTGTCGGGGGGTCAGTGTCAGGGGAGCAGTGTTGGGGATCAGTGTCAGGGGGGGCAGTGTCGAGGCTCAGTGTCGGGGGGTCAGTGTCAGGGGAGCAGTGTTGGGGATCAGTGTCAGGGGGGGCAGTGTCGAGGCTCAGTGTCGGGGGGTCAGTGTCAGGGGAGCAGTGTTGGGGATCAGTGTCAGGGGGGGCAGTGTCGAGGCTCAGTGTCGGGGGGTCAGTGTCAGGGGAGCAGTGTTGGGGATCAGTGTCAGGGGGGGCAGTGTCGAGGCTCAGTGTCGGGGGGTCAGTGTCAGGGGAGCAGTGTTGGGGATCAGTGTCAGGGGGGGCAGTGTTGGGGATCAGTGTCAGGGGGGGCAGTGTCGAGGCTCAGTGTCGGGGGGTCTGTGTCAGGGGAGCAGTGTTGGGGATCAGTGTCAGGGGGGGCAGTGTCGAGGCTCAGTGTCGGGGGGTCAGTGTCAGGGGGGCAGTGTCGAGGCTCAGTGTCGGGGGGTCAGTGTTGGGGGGCCAGTGTCGGGGGGGCCAGTGTCAGGGGGCCAGTTTCGGGGGTCCAGTGTCAGGGGGGGTCAGTTTCGGGGGTCCACTGTCAGGGGGGCGTCAGTGTCGGGGGGCCAGTGTCGAGGCGGGCAGTGTCGAGGCTCAGTGTCGGGGGGGGGGGGGGGGAGTGTCAGGGGGTCAGTGTCGGGGGGTCAGTGTCGGGGGGCCAGTGTTGGGGGGGCCAGTGTCAGGGGGCCAGTTTCGGGGGGTCAGTGTCGGGGGGGGTCTGTGTCGAGGCGGGCAGTGTCGAGGCTCAGTGTCGGGGGGGGGGGGGGGGGGCAGTGTCAGGGGGTCAGTGTCGGGGGGGCCAGTGTCGGGGGGTCAGTGTTGGGGGGGCCAGTGTCAGGGGGCCAGTTTCGGGGGGTCAGTGTCGGGGGGGGTCTGTGTCGAGGCGGGCAGTGTCGAGGCTCAGTGTCGGGGGGGGGGGCAGTGTCAGGGGGTCAGTGTCGGGGGGGCCAGTGTCGGGGGGTCAGTGTTGGGGGGGCCAGTGTCAGGGGGCCAGTTTCGGGGGGTCAGTGTCGGGGGGGGTCTGTGTCGAGGCGGGCAGTGTCGAGGCTCAGTGTCGGGGGGGGGGGGGGGCAGTGTCAGGGGGTCAGTGTCGGGGGGGCCAGTGTCGGGGGGTCAGTGTTGGGGGGGCCAGTGTCAGGGGGCCAGTTTCGGGGGGTCAGTGTCGGGGGGGGGTCTGTGTCGAGGCGGGCAGTGTCGAGGCTCAGTGTCGGGGGGGGGGGTCAGTGTCGGGGGGGGTCTGTGTCGAGGCGGGCAGTGTCGAGGCTCAGTGTCGGGGGGGGGGGTCAGTGTCGGGGGGGGTCTGTGTCGAGGCGGGCAGTGTCGAGGCTCAGTGTCGGGGTCATTGCTGTGGCGACCGGTTGTGGTGTCCAGGTGAACTCCTTTGCTTTGGGACAGCTTTTAAATATGGTGCCCGTTGATGGAGAGTCTCACCTGCTGATGTGGTGAGTGATTCTGAGACAGCTCCTCCAGCATCGCGTCCTGGGACCCGCTGCGTTTTATCTCTGAGTCTTCCACTACACGACGGAGAAAGCTGCCATTGCAGCCAATGGCTTCAACGCATTTCCTGCCAATCCGTTCACAGAAATGTTCAGGGACAGATTGGTCTGTGGTGTAGAAAGGCCCATTACATTTACTGCAAGAACATTGTCAGACCCGGAGAAGAAATATTCCCAAATAGACAAGGAAGGCTTGACGGCCATCTCAGCGTTAAAAGTTCCATTTGGAGCCAACATTTTACAATGGTTTCAGACATTGTTGGTCCATTCAGAAAATATAAGCCAGTGTCCCCAATTGCCTCTGCAAGCCTTTTTTTAAAAGTTGATATATTTATTAGTGTCACAAGTAGGCTTACATTAACACTGCAATGAAGTTACAGTGAAAATTTCCTAGTCGCCACACTCTGGCACCAGTTCGGATACACTGAGGGAGAATTTAGCATGGCCAATGCATCTAACCAGTACGTCTTTTGGACTATGGGAGGAATCCGGAGCACCCAAAGGAAACCCACGCAGACATGGGGAGAACGTGCAGACTCCACACAGACAGTAACCCAAACCAGGAATCGAATCTTGGTCCCTGGTGCTGTGAGGCAGCAGTGCTAACAACTGTGCCACTGTGTTACAAGTGTAAATGGAAGACAAATGACTGCCACAATGATTTCACAACAATGATGGCAATATTAGCTTTTGAAAAGCAATGGTGCAACTGAGAGTTAAGCATGCTGGGATTTTTGGTCAAGATGTAATTAAAAACAGATCAGGCTGCAGAGTTGCTGCGAGGCATGACCTGGCCTGGGAGCTGTGATCTGAAGCCTCCTGCATTGACCAAATATGGGAAGTTGTTTACTTTGAGTTAGCCCTAATGGCACGGAGGTTAATGGTTACTATGTGAGCTACATGCTATCTGAACCAAGCACAATGGAGTCATTTACAAGGAATTCCATTGGCCGTTTGAGCCATGTGATCGGTTTCCGGTTACACCATTGGCTGGGTGCCAGAGAATCTTCTGGAAAAATGTGAAGTAATCTGTGGATAGAAGAGATGTTTTAGTCCTTTGTTTCTCGCGATAACTCTAGAGATCTACCATCGCAAGAAGAAGAAGTGCACTGGAAGACATCTTCAGAGAAGTCCACGAGGACAGATTCTACATCAGGAGCGGACCTGGCCATTTCATGCTAAACCGGGTAGTATCTATTCTTCCAGTTAAAGAATTAGAGTTAATGTTCAATGATGGGTTAATGTTCAGTGATGAGTTACGGTTCAGTAAAAGAGTTTTGCAGTGATGTTATTGTATCTTTAAGATTTAAAAAAAAATCATGGTCACCACCTTGTGTGATGTCATTGCTGGAAGGAGGAAAGAAATATGGGCAAATCAGGTGACAGAAGGTTTTTTTCAACTTTCAGTTTTGTTTTGGCTACAGTGATAGAGGCAGTCTTAGAAGCAAGCTGGAAAAGAAGCCTCTTTCTCTCTCTCTGTTTTGCTTTGAAAACTCTACCAGTTCGCTGAAAGAAAGGCTTGTTGCCAATGCTGCAGTCAATAATCTGTGCTTTGGTGTTTTGGGGAGCTGAAGACTACAAGCTGCTCTGAGTTTTCAAGATCATTTGAAATCAGCATTCAACCCTGGGAACTGGATTCCAGTATCATGTGAGCTTTAACCTGTGCTGTGCTAAACCTGTTTGAAGGGTTTAGTTTATTGGATATTGGTTTTGATGGGAACATCTGATATATATTGGTTAAGCGTTAAACATTATTGTGGTTCTTTTGTTTCTTGCAATTGATAAAAGTTCTTGCTAAGTACATGTTAACAATATTCTGTGATTGATAAAAGTTCTTGCTAAGTACATGTTAACAATATTCTTAAATAAACTTTGCTTGATGAAAGCTCCCCAGTGGGTCTTTTGAATCACACCTGAAGTGAAGCGTCTCATGCTTATCCTAGCCAAATTCAAGATGCAAAGCTAATGAATCAGGCAGGCTTCATAAAAGACATTGGAGTTTCTAACCTGAACCATAACTGCGACTCCTTTAAGTTTGAGTTGGTGCCAAGCGTGTTAAATAAAGGAAGATTGTTAAGAGAATTAAGAGTTGGCTCCTCTTCTTGTTTCTCACATTTGTTGCGAGGCTGAGTTTGTGAAGCTGGAATTTAATGTTGGTGAAGATGTAAATAAAAATTTTAAATGCCAGAGGGAAAAAAAACATTGTGTGGTCCCTTTAAAAGCTGGTGTTTGTTACCGCCCTTGGAGGCTTCAAATGCAGGTGCATGTGGGAGTCCCAGACTAACACATTTGTATCAAAGGCCAGGCAACGGGGTTGCCTTGGTAACAGGCTTCAGGCATTTGAATGCTTTTGAATTTAGCCCAATCAGTTTAAAGCAGGCACTCAGCTACCAAGAACCTATAGGATTTGAATTAGATGGTGTTGACAAAATCAAACCAATCCTACTGCAGGAAAATTGATAGGTCATCACAGATATAAAAGAGAGTGCAAGGGGGTAAAATGGCAGATAGCAACTGCCACCTCTCAAATCTCGAGAGGGGGAGAACAGCGCTCCACCCTGCCAGCTTTAGAACATAGAACATAGAACATAGAAAGCCACAGCACAAACAGGCCCTTCGGCCCACAAGTTGCGCCGATCACATCCCCACCTCTAGGCCTATCTATAGCCCTCAATCCCGTTAAATCCCATGTACTCATCCAGAAGTCTCTTAAAAGACCCTAACGAGTTTGCCTCCACCACCACCGACGTCAGCCGATTCCACTCACCCACCACCCTCTGAGTGAAAAACTTTAGATATCTCTCAAGAGACTGCATCATCCAACCAGCAAAAGGTACCAAATCAAAAAGAGCTTACAGACAGAGAAATCAAACGAGAAACTCCAGAAGATTCTGAAAGCCACAGAACCTGGGCGGCACGGTAGCACAGTGGGTTAGCACTGCTGCTTCACAGCTCCAGGGTCCTGGGTTCGATTCCTGGCTTGGGTCACTGTCTGTGTGGAGTTTGCCACGTTCTCCCTGTGCCTGCGTGGGTTTCCTCCGGGTGCTCCGGTTTCCTCCCACAGTCCAAAGATGTGCGGGTTAGGTTGATTGGCCATGCTAAAATTGCCCCTTAGTGTCCTGAGATGCGTAGGTTAGAGGGATTAGTGGGTGAAATATGTAGGGATATGGGGGTGGGATTGTGGTCGGTGCAGATTCGATGGGCCAAATGGCCTCTTCCTGTACTGTAGGGTTTCTATGATTTCTATGAAAACCTGGTTGTATATTTTTTGAGAGTGACTAAATTCTTTTTGGTTAATGTATTTATTTGAACAGCATTTCAGGAGAATCTTATTTTATTCGGTATGTTACTTGTTTAGTTAAAGTTCCCGATTAGTTAAATAAATAAATTGTTAAGTGTTTATTTTAAAGTGAGTGTTGCGGTATTTCTGTTAGTTACCCACTACAGTTCACATCTTCCCACACACTTTTAACAGATCACGAGGCGAGGGATTCCTCTTTAGGGGACTTGGTGTTACTTCTCAAAAGGGGATTAACCTCCGCGTTGTAACACATTAAATGCTTGAAAGAGTTTGAATTGCGTGACTCTCATCCAGGTCACAGTAGAATGAAGACCCGAGCCAGGAGTTATGTGTGGTGGCCGAGCATTGACATGGAAACAGAAAGGATGGTTAGTCAATGTCCTAGTTGCAACAGCTTTACCACCCACCCGCGAATTGGCATCCATGGGCGTGGCATTGCTGTCAATGGAAGAGGCTAAATAAAGATTTTTCCGGGCCATTTATGGGGCATATCTTTCTTATATTAGCAGACGCTCACTTCAAGTGTTCAAGTGCAATCAGTAAGGAAAGGCAACAACACCTCCTCCACGATTATCCTCAACACCAGTGTCCCACAAGGCTGTGTTCCTCATTCCTCTACTCCTTATACACCTATGACTGTGTGGCCAAATTCCCCTCCAATTCGATTTTCAAGTTTGCTGACGACACCACCGTAGTGGGTCGGATCTCAAACAATGACGAGACAGAGTACAGGAATGAGATAGAGAATCTGGTGAACTGGTGCGGCAACAATAATCTCTCCCTCAATGTCAACAAAACGAAGGAGATTCTCATCGACTTCAGGAAGTGTAGTGGAGGACATGCCCCTGTCTATATCAGTGGGGATGAAGTGCAGATCATAGAATCATAGAATCCTACAGTGCAGAAAGAGGCCATTCGGCCCATCAAGTCTGCACCGACCACAATCCCACCCAGGCCCTACCCCCATATCCCTACATATTTTATCCACTAATCCCTCTAACCTACACATCTCAGGAAACTAAGGGGCAATTTTATCATGGCCAATCAACCTCACCCGCACATCTTTGGACTTTGGACAGATGGGTGAGAGCTTCAAGTTCTTAGGTGTCCAGATCACCAACAACCTGTCCTGGTCCCTCCATGCCAACGCTATAGTTAAGAAAGCCCACCTCTACTTTCCCAGAAGGCTAAGGAAATACAGCATGACCACTACGACTTTCACCAACTTTTACAGATGCACCATAGAAAGCATTCTTTCTGGTTGTATCACAGCTTGGTATGGGCTCCTGCTCTGCCCAAGACCGCAAGGAACTACAAAAGGTTGTGAATGCAGCCCAATCCATCACGCAAACCAGCCTCCCATCCATTGGCTCCGTCTACACTTCTCGCTGTCTTGGAAAAGCAGCCAGCGTAATTAAGGACCCCACGCACCCTGAACATTCTCTCTTCCACCTTCTTCCATCAGGAAAAAGATCCAAAAGTCTGAAAACATGTACCAACTGACTCAAGAACAGCTTCTTCCCTGCTGCCAACAGATTTTTGAAGGACCTACCATATATTAAGTTGATCTTTCTCTGCACCCTAGTTATGACTGTAACACTGCATTCTGCACTCTCTCCTTTCCTTCTCCCCTATGTACTCTATGAACGGTATGCTTTCTCTGCACAGTGCGCAAGAAACAATACTTTCCACTGTATCCTGACACAGGTGACAATAATAAATCAAATCATAAGGTGTTTCACTCCAGGTATGATTAAAGTGACCCACGAGGAAGCTTTCATCAAACAAAGTTTATATAAGAACACGGTTAAAATATAACAAAGAAAATTAGCATAACTTTTACCAATTACAAGTGTTATGAAGCGAAGGTTGATTTCGTCTCTGAGAAATAACACACAATCACTCAAAGAGAAATATCTCTCTTCATAATCTGTTAAAGTGTGTGTGAGAAGGGATAATATTTGCCCTTCAGCAACTTCTAGTGGTTAAATCAAAATAACTACCGGAGACTCTCTGTAAAATCAACAAGTAACATAGAACATAGAACATAGAAAGCCACAGCACAAACAGGCCCTTCGGCCCACAAGTTGCGCCGATCACATCCCCACCTCTAGGCCTATCTATAGCCCTCAATCCCATTAAATCCCATGTACTCATCCAGAAGTCTCTTAAAAGACCCCAACGAGTTTGCCTCCACCACCACCGACGTCAGCCGATTCCACTCACCCACCACCCTCTGAGTGAAAAACTTACCCCTGACATCTCCTCTGTACCTACCCCCCAGTACCTACCCCCAGTACCTACCCCACACTTTATTTATCTAACTAACTGTGAACAGGTTAAACTATTAACAAACCCAATAAAACACAATTCTAATGGAATGCTGTTTAGATAGATCCAATTCCCACTTATAACAAAAAAATAGAATTTTTAGTCACTCTCTATATACAACCAGGTTTGTTGTCTTCCGGAATCTTCTGTCTTCTTTCTGGAATCTCTCGCTTCCTTTACCATCTTCGCGATTCAGATGCGTCTTTCTTTTAAGATATAAATGCAGCTATGAGACCCAGCCAGATTCTCTCTCTCTCTCTCTGAGAGCTGAACTAAGCTGTCATTAAGTGGCAAGTGCTTTTCTCCTCCAGTTTGCCACTGCCCCTCTTATACCCCCTGGTGACACAGCAACATCCCCACAATCGGATTGGTTTACAGGTTACCAAAACATCAAATTCAAATCTGATAGGCTGCTGTTATTCAAATGCTTAGTGTAAACTGATTGGGCAAATGTCAAAAACAGCCTGTTGTTTTGGCAACACTACTGCCTAGCCTCACGATACAATGTTTCACTCTGTGTACTGGATGTGCTCCAGCATCTTCCCCTTTTTAAAAAAACTCTAAGTACAGCCCACGGCGGCACGGTAGCACAATGGTTAGCACTGCTGCTTCACAGTGCAGGGACCTGGGTTCGATTCCCGGCTCGGGTCACTGTCTGTGTGGAGTTTGCACATTCTCCTCGTGTCTGCGTGGGTTTCCTCCGGGTGCTCCGGTTTCCTCCCACAGTCCAAAGATGTGCGGGTTAGGTTGATTGGCCATGCTAAAATTGCCCTTAGTGTCCTGTGATGTGTAGGTTAGAGGGATTAGTGGGTAAATATGTAGGGATATGGGGGTAGGGCCTGGGTGGGATTGTGGTCGGTGCAGACTCGATGGGCCGAATGGCCTCTTTCTGTGCTGTAGGGTTTCTATGATTTCTTTCTGCAGAAAAAAACAACCTTTTTTTTAACCAGACCAGGCAATTTTACAACTCTCAGCATTTTACAATTATTTTATAATTTTGCAAACACTAACTTCACAACACAAAAATTAAACGCGGTAAACCTTAACAGCTAGCTATCCATGTTGTTCCAAGTCAAACAACATCGCACAGACATACATCCTTCTCAAGGCTTGGCACAAAAACAAGTATGTTCATGTGGTTTGATTTGATTTGCTCCCAGTCTGCAGTCCAAACAGCTTCGAACTAGCCAGCAGCCAGTAGAGTTTCCAAGACCAGGAAGAGAGAGACACAAACGCTGTTTTCAGTCTGGAGTCCAAACAGCTTCCGCCAAACTGAAAATAAAATTCTGCTGTGAGATAAAAAACGATCCCACCGGACCTGTCAATCATTCTTCCCCTGATAATTCAGAAAGGGTCATAAAACTCCAGGACACTGCATTAGGCCCAGATTAATAATAAATAAAAGGCCCATTATACGGCTTTAACAACAATAAAAGTACATCAGCTCAGGCAGCTCAGTACCACAATTAAAGAAACAGGCCTGCTTATAACTGCAGAGAACATGCACAAAATACTTTTCCTAAAGGGCACAATAGCATCACAGCAGTATTTTGGACAGGAGCATCAGGCAGTGTATTCAGTGCCCAGTCTCAATGAATGGACAGTGTATTTCTTTCACAGCCTGTTGTTACTGATTGGTTGGGACACCGCCCTCCTCAGAGAACCCCCTTTTTGGGAGAAATTGTTACACTGAGTTTCTTCGACAGTGCCTTGATTGGGTTTGAACTCGGGTTTGATTCCAGCCTTGGCTGACCGTCTGTCTGAAGTTGGTCCTGTGTCTGTGTGGGTTTCCTCCGGGTGCTCCGGTTTCCTCCCATACTCCAAAGATGTGTTGGTTAGGTGGATTGGCCATGCTGAATTGCCCCTCGGTGTCCAAAGGTATGTAGGTTTACAACAATCTCTTTACAACAATCTGAGGTCCCTATCTGCTTCAAGAAGACAACCATCATCCCTGTCCCTAAGAAAAACCAAGCAGCGTGCCTTAATGACTATCGGCCGGTGGCTCTGACATCCATCATTATGAAGTGTTTCGAAAGGTTAGTCATGGCACGAATCAATTCCAGCCTCCCGGACTCCCTGGATCCACTACTGCCTACTGCGGCAACAGGTCCACAGAGACGCCATTTCCCTGGCCCTGCATTCATCCGTGAAACACTTAGATAACAAGGACACTTATGTCAGACTCCTATTTATTGACTAAAGCTCAGCCTTCGTCCTTATTATTCCCACGAAACCCATCTCCAAACTCCGTGGCCTGGGGCTCGGCTCCTCCCTCTGCGACTGGATCCTGAACTTCCTAACTCACAGACCACAATCAGTAAGGATAGGCAACAACACCTCTTCCACGTTCATCCTCAACACCGGTGCCCCACAAGGCTGTGTTCTCAGCCCCCTACTATACTCCTTATACACCGAATCTTTGTGTGGCCAAATTCCACGCCAATTCCATTTTCAAGTTTGCTGACGACACCACCACAGTGGGTTGGATCTCAAACAATGACGAGACAGAGTACAGGAATGAGATAGAGAATCTGGTGAACTGGTGCGGCAACAATAATCTCTCCCTCAACAAAACAAAGTCATCAACTTCAGGAAGCGCAAAGGAGAACATGCCCCTGTCTACATCAATGGGGACGAAGGAGAAAGGGCCGAGAGCTTCAAGGTTTTAGGTGTCCAGATCACTAACAACCTGTCCTGGTCCCCCCATGCCGACACTATATTAAGAAACCCTACCCAAATCTCTACTTTCTCAGAAAACTAAGGAAATTTGGCATGTCAGCTACGACTCTCACCAACTTTTACAGATGCACCATAGAAAGCATTCTTTCTGGTTGTATCACAGCTTGGTATGGCTCCTGCTCTGCCCAAGACCGCAAGGAACTACAAAAGATCGTGAATGTAGCCCAATCCATCACGCAAACCGGACTCCCATCCATTGACTCTGTCTATACTTCCCGCTACCTGAGAAAAGCAGCCGGCATAATTAAGGACCCCACACACCCCGGACATTCTCTCTTCCACCTTCTTCCTTTGGGAAAAAGATACAGAAGTCTGAGGTCACGTACCAACCGACTCAAGAACAGCTTCTTCCCTGCTGCCATCAGACTTTCGAATGGACTTACCTTGCATTAAGTTGATCTTTCTCTACACCCTAGCTGTGACTGTAACACTACATTCTGCACACTCTCGTTTCCTTCTCTACGAACGGTATGCTTTGTCTGTATAGCGCGCAGGAAACAATACTTTTCACTGTATATTAATACATGTGACAATAATAAATCAAATCAAATCAAAGGTTAGGTGGATTGGCCATGCTAAATCGCCCCTTAGTGTCCACAAATGTGTAGGTTGGGTGGATTGGCCATTCTAAATTGCCCCAGCGCCTATTTGTCTTGATGGCAGGGTGTAGGGTTGGGATGTGGGTTCAATTCCCCCATTCCACCCCTGTCAGCATTTATCCGCTCTCGCCCCACCCGACCAAAATACAGTGGCACGACCCCTAGAAACAGACGCCTCTGAGAATTTTGTCCCTCCATCTCCAGACGGTGGGATTAGCCCTCGCCCAGAGAATTAATGGACCATTAGCCTCCTCCTTTGGAGGAGTTTCCTGTCCGCAAATTGGTTCCCATTCGTTCTCCCCTCACCCCCTCCTCCATATCTTTCGCTGCCACCCCCCTCGCCGATGGGGATTTTGAATCAGTTTCATTTCTCTTTGAGGAGGATGGAATAGTGGGGGTCCGGGGTGGGGGAGGCTGGAGACGATGAGAGCAAGGCACTATACAAATGCAAAATTTATCATTTTATTTCCCTGCTGATGATGGTCAAATGAGGCTGCTCAGGGATGAGTATTCCATTTTCACCTCCACATCCAGCCTGGGGAAGGTTCTCTGAGTATGCCGGGGCTGTGGCTATTCCACTGCAGCAGCCTCATACACTGGAAGCTGGTTGGAAGGGAATGGGTTAATGGATCCAAAATGGCCGCGGGTTTGGGGGGGGGGGAAATGACTGGATTAAAAATGGCCGCCACCGGCGGTTGGTGGAGAGTGACTGGATCAAAGATGGCCGCAAAAATAGGCATCTCTGGATCAACAATGGGTCCGGGAACGGGGAGTGACTGGATGAAAGATGGCCGTCACGCAGGGAGGAATGACTTGATTAAAGATGGCCGTTGTTGGGATGGGGGTTGGCGGTGGACAGACAGCATCTTGATCAAAGATGGCCGCGACAGGTTGGTCAATTTTGGGGCGCAAGTGCGCTGGAATAAAGATGGCCGCCCGGAAGAGTGCCTTAACTAAAGATGGCGGCGGAGGGCAACGACGACTTGATCAGGATCGGGCTGACTTGATTAAAGATGGCGGCGAATGATTGACTTGAGCAAAAATGGTCGGGGGGGGGGGGGAGGGCTGGGTGAGGACGATGGGCGCAGGCGTGGCGTGACCGGATCAAAGATGGCCGCCAGAGCGGAGGGCGCGGATTCAAAGTGAGCGCGGACGGAGAGTGACTTGATGAAAGATGGCCGCCAATCCCGACTATGACAACACTGCCTGCCAACGCTGCGGAGCATGAAGTGAATCTTCCGGCCGGCCGGTGATCGGAGCGGGACCTGGTGCCCGGGGAAGGGAGGGTGTGTGTGTGTGAGAGAGGTTGGATCTGGAGGCGGGGTGAATGCAGCAACCGCAGCAGCAGCAGCCTCCATGGGGGGAGGACACCAACCCCATCAGTGTGATCCTGGTCAGCTCTGGCAGCAGAGGCAACAAACTGCTCTTCAGATTCCCCTTCCAACTACAACAGCAGCAGCAAGGAGCTCACAGCAGTAAGTCAGGCCTGAGGGCAGGGACAGGCCCAGAGAGACAGTAAAACAACTGCAAACCCGACCCTCAGGGCAAAATCACCCCCAATAATGTATCCTCAGGGCAAAATCACCCCCAATAATGTATCCTCAGGGCAAAATCACCCCCAATAATGTATCCTCAGAGCAAAATCACCCCCAATAATGTATCCTCAGAACAAAATCACCCCCAATAATAAATCCTCAGAGCAAAATCACCCCCGATAATGTATCCTCAGAGCAAAATCACCCCCAATAATGTATCCTCAGAGCAAAATCACCCCCAATAATGTATCCTCAGAGCAAAATCACCCCCAATAATGTATCCTCAGAGCAAAATCACCCCCAATAATGTATCCTCAGAGCAAAATCACCCCCAATAATGTATCCTCAGAGCAAAATCACCCCCAATAATGTATCCTCAGAGCAAAATCACCCCCAATAATATATCCTCAGGGCAAAATCATCCTTAATAATAAATCCTCAGAACAAAATCACCCCCAATAATGTATCCTCAGAGCAAAATCACCCCCAATAATGTATCCTCAGGGCAAAATCACCCCCAATAATGTATCCTCAGGGCAAAATCACCCCCAATAATGTATCCTCAGAGCAAAATCACCCCCAATAATGTATCCTCAGGGCAAAATCACCCCCAATAATGTATCCTCAGGGCAAAATCACCCCCAATAATGTATCCTCAGGGCAAAATCACCCCCAATAATGTATCCTCAGGGCAAAATCACCCCCAATAATGTATCCTCAGGGCAAAATCACCCCCAATAATGTATCCTCAGGGCAAAATCACCCCCAATAATGTATCCTCAGGGCAAAATCACCCCCAATAATGTATCCTCAGAGCAAAATCACCCCCAATAATGTATCCTCAGAACAAAATCACCCCCAATAATAAATCCTCAGAGCAAAATCACCCCCAATAATGTATCCTCAGAGCAAAATCACCCCCAATAATGTATCCTCAGAGCAAAATCACCCCCAATAATGTATCCTCAGAGCAAAATCACCCCCAATAATGTATCCTCAGAGCAAAATCACCCCCAATAATGTATCCTCAGAGCAAAATCACCCCCAATAATGTATCCTCAGAGCAAAATCACCCCCAATAATGTATCCTCAGAGCAAAATCACCCCCAATAATATATCCTCAGGGCAAAATCATCCTTAATAATAAATCCTCAGAACAAAATCACCCCCAATAATGTATCCTCAGAGCAAAATCACCCCCAATAATGTATCCTCAGGGCAAAATCACCCCCAATAATGTATCCTCAGGGCAAAATCACCCCCAATAATGTATCCTCAGAGCAAAATCACCCCCAATAATGTATCCTCAGGGCAAAATCACCCCCAATAATGTATCCTCAGGGCAAAATCACCCCCAATAATATATCCTCAGAACAAAATCACCCCCAATAATGTATCCTCAGGGCAAAATCATCCTTAATAATAAATCCTCAGAACAAAATCACCCCCAATAATGTATCCTCAGAACAAAATCACCCCCAATAATAAATCCTCAGAACAAAATCACCCCCAATAATGTATCCTCAGGGCAAAATCATCCTTAATAATAAATCCTCAGGGCAAAATCACCCCCAATAATGTATCCTCAGAGCAAAATCACCCCCAATAATGTATCCTCAGAGCAAAATCACCCCCAATAATGTATCCTCAGAACAAAATCACCCCCAATAATAAATCCTCAGAACAAAATCACCCCCAATAATAAATCCTCAGAACAAAATCACCCCCAATAATGTATCC
>NW_027591562.1:47500-83870 GCF_964213995.1 Mustelus asterias | reverse complement strand
CACAGAGGCAGAGAGAGAGACACAGATCCAGAGAAGTACAGAGACAGAGAGACACACAGAGACAGAGAAACACAGAGACAGAGACAGAGAGACACACACAGACACATAGAGAGATATACACACAGAGGCAGAGAGAGAGACACACAGATCCAGAGAAGTACAGAGACAGAGAGACACACAGATACACAGAGAGATAGAGACAGAGAGACACACACATAAACACACTAACAGAGAAATACAGAAAGAGAGTTTGGCAAAGTCAGATTTAATTTTCCATTCAATATTTATTTAAAAATTCAGAGAATATTTGACAGGAAAATTGATTTTAAAGTTAACAAAAGTGAATCTGACCTTTGAGCTTCACAATGAGATCTGAACCCCTACGCTCTGAGCTGCCCAATATCTGTACAGCTGTACCAGACACCAGAAAGAGAAAACCAGAGCTCAACATCACGGGAAATGAACAATTGTGAATAAGGAACGAGAAAAGTTCTTAATTTATACCTGAGATTTAAACTACAGGAAAACTATTAACTACAATTACATTACAACAAAAGTTACCTTCTACATTTCACACTGAAAACTGAACTACCGCCCACAATTGTCTCAGTGACAGATTCAGAATGATAAACTGAGAGAATTTCACTGTTGGAGTCACCGACAGCAGATATTGTATTTGTGTCAATCAGGAATCTTAATAATCAGCTGAGGGAAATCTACAACGTCCAAAATTCAACCCATCACTTGATCTGTAAAAGAAAGCTACAATAATGCAGCAGATGCTTATGATGCGGGATATTAATGTTAGAGTTTCTAATCAATGAATCATTTAGAGATTTTTCAAATCCCTTCTGTTTGACAATCCACTCTGACACCAGTCACATTTCACACTCTCTGCTCAGTCCTGTGTTGGGGGGGGGGGTGTTTAGTGTGGGATCAGTGTTTGCTTTTCTCAAACCGCACTGATATTCCCAACAAGGGCAAGAGGTTTCAGTGTTTAAAAATGTAAAGATTTCAGAACAAAACCAGACAGAGAGTGATGAGGCCTCACACCTTCAATGTAGTGATTCCCCCAATCTTTCCTTTTGTATATTGTTTCCTTCGTCTGTCTGAAGTATTGGAGACGTCGACATCACTGAAACAATACAATCTCTCGGGACAATCACTGTAAACAGCTTCTGGAAACAAATTAACACTTTAATCACCCAAAAAGCTGAATGTCCATTCAAACATCTCCCTCCCCACATCCTTGTAAATGCAAAGATAACTCCCATTTCCCCAAAGCAGCAAGATGTGAAATGGAAACATCTTCAGCTTTTTACACACTGCACTTTTCCACGGACCAAAATGTTTCAAAACATTTGCTGAAGTTTTGCTTTAAACTCTTTATCAATGTCCTTCCAGGTTTAGTGTGAAGGTTTGTGTTCCACACTGAGCCCCTCTCAGTCTCCACACGGAGCTTGTGTGTGTGCTGATGTTCCTGTCATTTTGGATGGATACTGTGTGAAGCTGCATTCTCTCCCAGTGAGTTTCTGATCTACTTCACTCTCTCTGCCCCGCGGCTGGAGCAATGTCCAGCAGGCAGCAAAGGATGGCAGTGTATCACTGTCAGCACAATAGACAACCAGCCTTTAGCAAGAGAGGCTTTGACCCTTTTTCAAACCAAATCCCCAATTTGATGTTTCCAGCTGCGCTGTTTACAATGCTGCTGAATATTGTGTGTCTTTGGTAAACTGGGATGTGTAGCATTCAGTCACATTAAGTGGTGAATAAATACGTCAACACTGTGTATATCTTTCTGTGTGTGTGTGTCAGCGTGCATGTGTGTCAATGTATTTAAATCTCAAAGGAAAATAGGAGCAGGTGTAGGCCATTTGGCCCATCGATCCTGCGCCAGCATTCAAACAGATCATGGGGCACGTACGCACACAAAACACGGACACACCAGCACACACAAAACACGGACACACCAGCACACACAAAACACGCACACACACAAAACACGCACACACAAACACACATAAAACACGCACACACCAACACACACAAAACACGCACACACAAACACACATAAAACACGCACAATAAACACACAAACACACAAACACAATAAACACACAAACACACAGAAACACACACACACCCACATCAAAGACACAGCACTGCTGCCTCACAGTGCCAGGGACTCGGGGTCGGTTCCTGCTTTGGGTCACTGTCTGTGCGGAGTTTGCCCATTCTCCCCGTGTCTGCGTGGGTTTCCTCCGGGTGCTCCGGTTTCCTCCCACAGTCTGAAAGACGTTCTGGTTAGGGTGCATTGGCCGTGCTTAATTGTCTCTCCGCGTCAGAGAGACAAGATCGGGTAAATGCATGGGGTTATGGAGATAGGGCCTGAGTGGGATTGTGGTCGGTGCAGACTCAATGGGCCAAATGGCCTCCTTCTGCACTGTAGGAGTCTAGGATTCTATGACAACACACAGAAACAGATATTCTCACCCAGTAACACTCACACGCACACAGTAATAAACACACACGGAAACATGTCCACGCACACACACACACGCGTACACACACACGCATGCACACACACACACAGACACACACACACACACACACACACACACACAAACAAACACACACACACATATTCCTATTTTATTTCACACAATCGATTTGCGTCTTGAACATGCTGAATGATTGGGCTTCCACATCCCCCTGGAATAGAAAATTCCAAAGATTCACCACCCTCTGAGTGAAGAAATTCCTCCTCATCTCAGTCTTCAATGGTCTGCCCCTGATTCTGAGATTGTGTCCCCTGGTTCTAGTCTCACCAGCCAGGGGAAACATCCAATCTACATCCACCCTGTCACACCCTGTAAGAATTTTAAGTCTGTTTCAATGGGGTCGCCTCTCATTCTTCAAGGGTTCAAGGCCGACTTCCGGACTTGATGGCCATGGAAGGTGTGCTCATAACGGGGCCAAACAGCTGGATTATCAAACAGTAAATCCTGCCGGGATCATGTATCATTAACTCTGCCCGAAACCACTCTCAGTTATTACAATCTGGGCCTTGTATCAGTAATCTCTGCCCGAAACCTCTCTCAGTTATTACAATCTGGGACTTGTATCAGTAATCTCTGCCCGAAACCTCTCTCAGTTATTACAGTCTGGGCCTGGTATCAGAAATCTCTTCCCGAAACCTCTCTCAGTTATTACAATCTGGGCCTGGTATCAGTAAACTCTGCCCTAAACCTCTCTCAGTTATTACAATCTGGGCCTTGTATCAGTAATCTCTGCCCTAAACCTCTCTGTTATTACAATCTGGGCCTGGTATCAATAATCACTGCCCGAAACCTCTCTCAGTTATTACAATCTGGACCTTGTATCAGTAATCTCTGCCCTAAACCTCTCTCAGTTATTACAATCTGGGCCTGGTATCAGTAAACTCTGCCCGAAACCTCTCTCAGTTATTACAATCTGGGACTTGTATCAGTAATCTCTGCCCGAAACCTCTCTCAGTTATTACAATCTGGGCCTGGTATCAGAAATCTCTGCCCTAAACCTCTCTGTTATTACAATCTGGGCCTGGTATCAGTAATCACTGCCCGAAACCTCTCTCAGTTATTACAATCTGGACCTTGTATCAGTAATCTCTGCCCTAAACCTCTCTCAGTTATTACAATCTGGGCCTGGTATCAGTAAACTCTGCCCGAAACCTCTCTCAGTTATTACAATCTGGGCCTGGTATCAGTAATCTCTGCCCTAAACCTCTCTCAGTTATTACAATCTGGGCCTGGTATCAGTAATCTCTGCCCTAAACCTCTCTCAGTTATTACAATCTGGGACTTGTATCAGTAAACGCTGCCCGAAACCTCTCTCAGTTATTACAATCTGGGCCTGGTATCAGTAAACTCTGCCCCAAACCTGTCTCAGTTATTACAATATGGGCCTTGTATCAGTAATCTCTGCCCGAAACCTCTCTCAGTTATTACAATCTGGGCCTGGTATCAGTAATCTCTGCCCTAAACCTCCCTCAGTTATTACAATCTGGGCCTGGTATCAGTAATCTCTGCCCTAAACCTCCCTCAGTTATTACAATCTGGGCCTGCTATCAGTAATCTCTGCCCTAAACCTCCCTCAGTTATTACAATCTGGGCCTGGTATCAGTAATCTCTACCCTAAACCTCTCTCAGTTATTACAATCTGGGCCTGGTATCAGTAATCTCTGCCCTAAACCTCCCTCAGTTATTACAATCTGGGCCTGGTATCAGTAATCTCTGCCCTAAACCTCTCAGTTATTACAATCTGGGCCTGGTATCAGTAATCTCTGCCCTAAACCTCTCTCAGTTATTACAATCTGGGTCTGGTATCAGTAATCTCTGCCCTAAACCTCTCTCAGTTATTACAATCTGGGTCTTGTATCAGTAATCTCTGCCCTAAACCTCTCTCAGTTATTACAATCTGGGTCTGGTATCAGTAATCTCTGCCCTAAACCTCTCTCAGTTATTACAATCTGGGTCTTGTATCAGTAATCTCTGCCCTAAACCTCTCTCAGTTATTACAATCTGGACCTGGTATCAGTAAACTCTGCCCTAAACCTCCCTCAGTTATTACAATCTGGGTCTGCTCTCAGTAATCTCTGCCCTAAACCTCCCTCAGTTATTACAATCTGGGTCTTGTATCAGTAAATTCTGCCCTTCAGCTGATTGGAGAATATCATTGTGAATATTACTGAGTTTGGGATGTAATAATTTCCTGCTGTTGCCAATATGGCTATTTTTAACATAGTTTCTGGGATCCTCCAGTCTCCCCTCAGCAGCTTTCTGGGCAGTGAGAGCTGACACACCGTTCACTAGCAGAGGGAGTTTTTGGTCCTGTCGCTGTCAATGGGATTTCCCATTGAAGTCACCTCACGCTAGCAGGAAACCAGAGGCAGGGGTACGAGAGCAGAGAATTCCCCACGAGTGAACAGCCGGAGAATCCCGGACATTAGCTCCTTTCCCAGTTATCACTGCACTCAACCCAGTCGCTGTTTATACGCTCAGTTGTCTCAGTGAATACGACATTACACCATGCTGCTGTGGACACTACAATCAACCCTTTCTGAGTTCTCACTGTATTAATACCATGTATGGATTGATATTTCATTGGACCATGTGCTGGGTTAGATGAATATTTATTGATTCTTGTGATGTGGGTGTCACTGGCTAGGTCAGCATTTATTGCCCATTCCTAGTTGCCCTGGAGAAGGTGGTGGTGAGCTGCCGTCTTGAACCCGCTGCTGTCTATGTGGTGTAGGTACACCCACAGTGCAGTTAGGGAGGGAACCTGCTTAAATTATCACTGCATTTAACCATGTCACTCTTTATAAAAAATAAACTAGACCATGTCTGGGTAATGAATGTGGAGCATGTCTCCATTTCTCTTTACCTCAGCACGGTATCTGTGTATATAACACTTTATACAGTTTCAATGTTATTTATTAGTGTCACAAGTAGGCTTACATTAACACTGCAATGAAGTTGCTGTGAAAATCCCCTAGTTGCCACACTCCGGCGTTGTTCGGCTTCACTGAGGGAGAATTTAGCACGGCCAATCCACCGAACAGCATGTCTTTCAGACTGTGGGAGGAAACCGGAGCACTCGGAGGAAACCCAGACACGGGGAGAACGTGCAGACTCCACACAGACAGTGACGCAAGTCGGGAATTGAACCCGGGTCCCTGGCGCTGAGAGGCTGCAGTGCTAACCACTGTGCCACCCCTATAAACTAGATACAGTTTCTCTTCTTAATGCATGGGGCCATCCCTCTGTATATACTACAATTGGTCTTTACTAAGTTATTGCTTCACTCAACTATGTCACTGTTTCCAATGCACTCAGTGAAGTCACAGTTATTAACGCACGCAGCCATGCCTCTATCGACACCACACCCGACAATTTCTAAGCTGTTGCTGCACTTCCCCAGGAATAGATTTGATCTGTTTCTCTTCCATTCAGCATCATCGGAGATACTGCTGTGTTCGGCCTTCTTTCATTCATTACTCAACTCACCTGTGCCTCAGTTTTATTTTACACAAGTTCCTGTCTTTCTTATTCCTACATTCTACCCTGTTTCAGTTGTTACTGCACTGAAAAATCTCTCTGTTAGGTAGACAGAGAAAGAGAGTCAGCTGGATGGATAGACGAATATTCCTTTAAAGTTATATATTTGTGTGGGTCAGCTGGTGCCACCACTCTTGTTTGGAACAGTTTTTGTTTGGTCTTGTTACCAGCTATTGGGTGTTGTGTGAAATGTCCAATTGCTCCAGTATTGTGTGTGTAATATTGGTGTTGAAAGATTGGGTGAATTTCACTCGAGTCTCTTGGAGATGAGCAGAAATTGAGGAAGGGAAATAAAGTTGAACATCAGTAAAGGGAAAGTGACCACAGTCCCAGATGACGATCTGCTTCTCTCCCCTTTGAGGGGGAGAACTCACTGGCGGTGATTTACCACACCTCAGGCCAGGGGAAAGGTTGAAAGGGTTGGGCTTTCATGACGTGTTGGAGACTATGTGCATCTCAAACCAGCTGTCCAGCCAACTGAGTGAACCAACTTCCATATTGCCACATTTCAATGCATGTTGCACAACCTGGTCACAAACTATTGAATTGGAGATTACTCACTGATATTGGGATTGATCTGTGACAATTCTCACAGTCGCGTATGTGTGTGTGTTTATGTGTGTGTGTGTGTGTGTGTGTGTGTGTGTATGTTTCTGTCTGTGTGCTTGTTAGTGGATATGTTTTTACAAATTCCCAGAGAGAGAGAGAGCGAGAGATGCAGAGACCAACGGATGACAGGGTCAAGGAGAGTGGCTTGGTCATAGAAGACAGAGGGTGGTAGTGGAAGGGTCTTTTTCCGGCTGGAGGCCTGTGACTAGTGGTGTTCCGCAGGGCTCTGTATTGGGACCTCTGCTGTTTGTGATTTATATAAATGATCTGGAAGAAGGAGTAACTGGGGTGATCAGTAAGGTTGCGGACGACACAAAACTGGCAGGACTTGCAGATAGTGAGGAGCATTGTCAGAGGCTACAGAAGGATACAGATAGGCTGGAAATTTGGGCAAGGAAATGGCAGATGGAGTTCAATCCTGATAAATGCGAAGTGATGCATTTTGGTGGGAATAATGTAGGGAGGAGCTACACGATAAATGGAAGAACCATAAAGGGTGTAGAGACGCAGAGGGACCTGGGTGTGCAAGTCCACAGATCTTTGAAGGTGACGTCACAGGTGGAGAAGGTGGTGAAGAAGGCATATGGCATGCTTGCCTTTATCGGACGAGGCATAGAGTATAAAAGTTGGGGTCTGATGTTGCAGATGTATAGAACGTTGGTTCGGCCGCATTTGGAATACTGCGTCCAGTTCTGGTCGCCACACTACCAGAAGGACGTGGAGGCTTTGGAGAGAGTACAGAGGAGGTTTACCAGGATGTTGCCTGGTATGGAGGGGCTTGGTTATGAGGAGAGAATGGGGAAACTGGGGTTGTTCTCCTTGGAAAGACGGAGGATGAGGGGAGACTTAATAGAGGTGTATAAAATTATGAAAGGCAGAGATAGGGTGAACGGTGGGAAGCTTTTCCCCGGGTCGGTGGTGACGTTCACGAGGGGTCATAGGTTCAAGGTGAAGGGGGGGAGGTTTAACACAGATATCAGAAGGACATATTTCACACAGAGGGTCGTGGGGGCCTGGAATGTGTTGCCGGGCAAGGTGGTGGAGGCGGACACACTGGGAACGTTTAAGACTTATCTAGACAGCTATATGAACGGAGTGGGAATGGAGGGATACAAAAGAGTGGTCTAGTTTGGACCAGGGAGCGGCGCGGGCTAATTGTTCCTGGTTTCTCGTTTCAAGGCTTCATTCTATGATCATCTTGCTGGTGCCAGTACAGAATGAGACTGCGGATAGTTGGGAACCTGTCTCGGGGGCAGGGAATTCATATGGTGTTCGTGGAAGTGGAAATGACTAGGGTTGGGAAGCATTTTCCGATCGGGGCCATTGTGATCTCCTGGACTCGTTTCGATCGCCTCAGGGGGTCGGAGAGGAATTTCCCAGATTTTTTTTCCCCATATTGGCCCTGGGGTTTTTCACTCTGGGTTTTCGCCTCTCCCTGGAGATCACATGGTCTGGAATGGGGGGGTGGGGGTAAGTTAATAGGTTGTAATGAACAAAGCATCGTAGCTGTGAGGGACAGCTCGGTGGATAGGATATTGGTATGTAGATAGGCTGGAAAATTGGGCGGGGATCCTGGATTCAGGATTCAATCCTGGACCGGGGAGCGGCGCGGGCTTGGAGGGCCGAAGGGCCTGTTCCTGTGCTGTATTGTTCTTTGTTCTTTGAGAGAAAGAGAGAGCCAGATTGAGAGAGGCACTGAGAGACAATGTCTGTCCAAATCCTCTTGAAGCCACTTTGCATTTTCCTCACAACTCACATTCCCACCGAGCTTTGTGTCATCCGCAAACTTGGAAATATTACATTAGGTCCCCACATCCAAATCATTGATAAACATTGTGAACATCTGGGAATAAAGTCCAGATCCTTGTGGCACAGCCGGCCGACACAAGACGGAGAAATCATCTGGCCGGGAACACAACAGCGACATTTTTCAGGGAAGCTCGGAGCCAGCTGTGTCTCAGTGGATCATAATCTGACCTCAGGATCATTCCATTGTGGCTTCAGTTACAGCATCAAATTCTCGGCCAGGCTGGAAAACAAATCACTCCTCAAATCCCCAAATAAAACGTTCTGGGATCTGAACTTAAAATGCTGTAACTGATCATGGAGGAAAGAGTGGGGTCTAATAGACACTGAGAAGATAACTTGCATCTGAATCATAGAACGGTGACAGCACAGGAGGCCATTCAGCCCCATCAAGCCAGTGCGACACTCTGCAAGAGCAATGTCACTATTCCCACTCCTCCACCCTTTCCCCGTCACCCTGTAAATATTTCCCCTTCAGCTTCCCATTCAACGTCCCCGGAAGTCCATGATGGAATCCGCTTCCACCTCGCCCTCAGACAGTACATTCCAGATACTGGACACTCACTACGTTAGAAACATTTCCTCATGTTGCCGCTGTCGCCATTTACCTGAATTCAGCATCCTCTGGATTTCAACCTTTCCCCCAATGTGCCGATTATCTCAAAGCCGATCCTCTCAGTCCCGGGATGTCCCTGCAGGAGTTCCTCAGCGTGAGTGTCCGAGGCCCCAACCATCTTCAGCTGCTCCAACACTGACCTTCCCTCCATCACAAGGTCTAAAGCGCGGATGTTCGCTGATGATTGCACAATGTTCAGCACCATACGCAACTCCTCAGATACTGAAACAGAAAATAAGGACATACCAAACAGGTCAGGCAGCAGCTGTGGAGAGAGAAACAGATTCTGGGAGCAGGGGGACTGAGAGACAGGCAGATTGAGAAAAATATGCACACACACTAACACTCACACTCAGACAGCCTAAAACTAAACAGATATATAATGGAGGAGGAATCCCTTCTCCCTCTGTAAATAGAGATTAACTCGATTTCTCTTCCAAAAAGACAGCACATCTGGATGGGCAGAATAGTCTCCAATTCTACCCATGGTCCTTTTCTGATCTCCATTCTTCACATCTGCACACGTTGGCTTCAGCTCCAGTTTGTGAACGAAAGCAAACCCCTGTTCATTACAAATCCACTCAGCCTTTTCCCTCTGCTCTCTCCACACACAATCTACAAGACACAAACAGGAAAGATGGATTCCAGGAGAGAAAGGTCACACCTGATCCTCCTCTCAATGGATTCTCTGTCGCCAGAGAGAACATTCCAGCTCCTACAGAAAGTCACAACTGATTAATGTCAGGGACAGAATTGGAATGAATTAGACACAAGAGAGATGAAAGGTTTCTGCTCATCATAAAAAAGCTAAAGAGTCACTCAATGTCATTAAGGGAGAGACCTCGCTGGTCTATCTTCGACCCAAGTCACACACTGACTCTGAATGTCCTCACAGCAACTTGGGGATGGACATTTCTATAGTACTATTCATGGCTTTAGGGTTTCCAAAAGTGTTTCACCGACAATGGAGCGGTTTTGAAATGTTGTCAGTGTTATTTAGGAAATAAGCAAACTTTTGACGCCACACGCATTGAGTTTAAAAATTGGCAAGCCATGTTGCAGCTTTATAGAACCATTGTTAGGCCGCACTTGGAATATAGTGTTCAATTCTGGTCGCCACACTACTGGAAGGATGTGGAGGCTTTGGAGAGGGTACAGAAAAGATTTACCAGGATGTTGCCGGGTATGGAGGGCATTAGCTATGAGGAGAGTTTGGAGAAACTTGGTTTGTTCTCACTGGAATGATGGAGGCAAGGGGGGTGACCTGATAGAAGTCGACAAGATTATGAGAGGCATGGACAGAGTGGATAGTCAGGAGCTATTTCCCAGGGTTGAAGAGTCAATTACTAGGGGGCACAGGTTTAAGGTGCTAGGGACAAGGTTTAAAGGAGATGTACGAGGCAAGTTTTTTACACAGAGGGTGGTGGGTGCCTGGAACTCGCTGCTGGGAGAGGTAGTGGAAGCAGATACAATAATGAGTTTTAAGGGGCGTCTGGAGAAATACAAGAATAGGATGGGAATAGAGGGATATGGTCCCTGGAAGGGGAGGGGGTTTTAGTTCACACATGGTTGGTGCAGGCTTGGAGGGCCGAAGGGCCTGTTCTTATGCTGTAATTTTCTTTTTTCTAATTTCAGAGAGAGATATATACAGATACAGAGCCATAGAAAGACAGAAACAGGATGGGATTGTGCTGTACATGTTTCCGAGCTGACATTGAGACACACACGAGATGTGCACCAATGATTTGGATGAGGGAACCAAAAATAATATTTCCAAGTTTGCTGATGCCATGAAACTTGTTGGGAATGTGAGGAGTGAGAAGGATGTTAAAATGTTTCACAGTGACTTCAGTAAATTGAGTGAATGGGTAAATGCGTGGCAGATGCTGTATAACGTGGACAAACGTGAATTTAACTACTTCGGACAGAGAAGCAGAATGGCAGAGGGTTATTTAAATGGTGATAGATTGGGAAATGTTGAGATACAAAGGGACCTGGGTGTCCTAGTACACAAGAGACTGAAAGCAAGCATGCAGCTACAGCAAACAGTTCGGAAGGCAAATGATATGTTGGCCTTCATTGCAAGAGAACTTGAGGAAAGGAGCAAGGATGTCTTACTGCAGCTGTACAGGCCCTCGGTGAGACCACACCTGGAATATTGTGGACAGTTTTTGTCTCTGTAACTATGAAATGCTGCACTTACCATAGAGGGAGAGCAGCGGAGGCACACCAGACTGATTCCTGGGATGGCAGGATTGTCGTATGAGGAGAGATTGAGTCGACTGGGCCTGTATTCACTGGAGTTCCGAAGAATGAGAGGGGATCGAATTGAAATGTATAAATTCTGACTGGGCTGGAGTGACTGAATACAGGGATGTTGTTCCCTCCAGCTGAGGGGCTGAGGGGGTGGGGAGAGGGGGGGGGGGAGAGGCTGGAACAAGGGGTCACAGATGGTGAAACTTTGCAATATGTTTAATCAGTAGAAACCTATCCATCTCAGTCTGTGAACGATGACTGAGCCTCCACAGCCCTCTGGGATAGGGAATTCCAAAGATTCACCATCCTGGAAGCACACGGAATTCAGGAAAACTTGGTGAGATGGATCGGAAACTGGTTTAGTAATTGGACACAAAGGGTGGTGTTGGAAGGCTGTTTGAGTGGCTGGAGGCCGGTGTCCAGTGGTGCACCACAAGGCTCCGTGCTGGGGGGCTTATTATTGTTACACATAAATGAGACAGATGATAATGTGGGGGCAATGATAAGCAAGGTTCCAGATGACACCAAGATTGGTAGGATGGTTCATAGTGAAGAAGGTTGTAGGTTACAGGAAGATATCGCTGGGTTGGTCAGATAGGCAGAGCAGTGGCAGATGGTATTTGACCCTGATAGGTGCGAGGTGATGCACTTTGGAAGCAGTAACAAGGCAAGGGAGCATTTAATGAGTTGCAGGACACTGGGGAGCTCAGAGGAACATATGGATCTTGGGAAATTATTCACAGATCCCTGAAGGCAGCAGAGCAGGTGAATCAAGTGGTAAAGAAGGCAGATGAGACACTTGCTTTTATCAGTCATGGCGCAGAGTAGAAGAGCAAAGAGTTAATGTTGGAGTTGTACAGAGTGTTGGTTAGGCCACAGCTGGAGTACCGTGTGCAGATCTGGTCACCACACCAGAGGAAGGATATGATAGCACTAGAGGGGGTACAGAGGAGGCTCAGCAGCAAGTTGCCTGGGATGGAGTATTTGAGCTCCACGGAGAGACTGGATAGGTTAGGATTGTTTTCTTTAGAGCAGAGAAGGCTGATTGAGGTGTGTAAGATTATGAGGGGTATGGACAGGGTGAATAGGAAACAGCTGTTCCCCTTGGTTGAGGGGTCAATCATGAGGGGACAAAGTTTTAGGGCAAAGGGCAGGAGATTCAGAGGAGAGTTGAGAAAAACATTCACTCAGAGGGTGATGGGAATCAGGAAAGTACTGCCTGGGAAGGCAGTGGAGGTCGGAAACCTTACAACCTTTCAAAAGCATTTGGATGAGCACTTGAAACATCACAACATTCAAAGATATGATACAAGAGATGGAAAATTGGATTAGCACAACTTTAGTGGTAGTTACTGTTGGTGCAGACTCAATGGGTCGAAGGGCCTTTTCTTCACTGTACCACTCTATGACTCTGAGGGAAGAAATTCCTCCTCACAGGAAGCAGAGAGTCGGAATAAATGGGAGCGTTTCTGGTTGGCGGATGGTAACTAGTGGCGTGCCGCAGGGATCGGTACTGGGGCCTCAACTATTTACCATTTAGAAAGACGATCTGGAGGAGGGGACTGAGGTTTGGGGAACAAAGTTTGCAGACGACACAAAGATAAGTGGAAAAGTGAATCGTGTGGAGGGCGTAGAAGGTCTGCAGAGAGATTTGGACAGGCTGAGTGAGTGGGCGAGGATCTGGCAGATGGAGTATAACGTTGACAAATGCGAGGTTATTCACTTTGGAGGAAATAATAGCAAATCGGATTATTATCTAAATGGAAAAAAATTACAACATGCTGCTGTGCAAAGGGACCTGTGGGTCCTTGTGCATGAGACGCAAAAACCCAGTCTGCAGGTGCAACAGGTGATCAAGAAGGCAAATGGGATGTTGGCCTATATCGCAAGGGTGATAGAATATAAAAGCAGAGATGTCTTGCTGCATCTGTACAGGGCATTGGTGAGGCCGCACCTGGAATACTGTGTGCAGTATTGGTCCCCTTATTTGCGGAAGGATATATTGGCCTTGGAGGGAGTGCAGAGAAGCTTCACCAGGTTGATACCTGAGATGAGGCGTGCTGATTATCAGGAGAGACTGAGCAGATTGGGTTTGTACTCGTTGGAATTTAGAAGGCTGAGGGGGGATCTTATAGAGACCTATAAGATAATGAAGGGGCTGGATAGGGTAGAGGTGGAGAGATTATTTCCACTTAGAAAGGAAGCTCGAACTAGAGGGCACAGCCTCAAAATAAAGGGGGGTCAGTTTAGGACAGAGTTGAGGAGGAACTTCTTCTCTCAGAGGGTGGTGAATCTTTGGAATTCTCTGCCCACTGAAGTGGTGGAGGCTACCTCGTTGAATATGTTTAAAATCACGGACAGATGGATTCCTGATCGGTAAGGGAATTAGGGGTTATGGGGATCAGGTGGGTAAGTGGAACTGATCCACTTCAGATCAGCCATGATCTTATTGAATGCGGGGCAGGCTCGAGGGGCTAGATGGCCTACTCCTGCTCATATTTCTTATGTTCTTATCTCAGTCCTAAATGTCCTGTCCCCTTACTCTGTGACTATGCCATGGTTCTCGACACACCCCCCCCCCTTCCCCCCCCCCCCCCCAGCCGGGGGAAACATCCTTCCTGTATCTACTCAGCTAATCTTTGGGGGTTGGGGAGAGTTATAGAACAAAGAGATCTCGGGGTACATGTTCATAGCTTCTTGACAGTGGAGTCACAGGTGGACAGAGTGGTGAAGAAGGCATTCGGCACGCTTGGTTTCATTGGTCAGAACATTGAATACAGGAGTTGGGACGTCTTGTTGAAGTTGTACAAGACATTGTTAAGGCCACGCTTGGAATACTGTGTACAGTTCTGGTCACCCTATTTTAGAATGGGTATTATTAAACGAAAGAGTGCAAAAACGATTTACTAGGATGCTACCGGGACATGATGGTTTGGGTTTTAAGGAGAGGTTGCACAGACTGGGACTTTTTTCCCTGTCGCCGAGAAGACTGAGGGGTGATTGTATAGAGGTCTATAAAATAATGAGGGGCATGGATCAGCTAGATAGTCACTATCTTCTCCCAAAGGTAGGGGAGTCTAAAACTAGAGGGCATAGGTTTAAGGTGAGAGGGGAGAGATACAAAAGGGTCCAGAGGGCAATTCTTTTCACACAGAGGGTGGTGAGTGTCTGGAATGAGCTGCCAGGGGCAGTAGTAGGGGCGGGTACAATTTTATGTTTTAAAAAGCATTTAGACAGTTACATGGATAAGATTGGTATAGAGGGATATGGGCGAAACACAGGCAATTGTGATTAGCTTAATGGTAAAAACTGGGCGGCATGGACAAGTTGGGCCAAAGCGCGTTTCCATGCTGTAAACCTCTATGACTCGACCCTGCTGAGCCCTGTAAGAATTGTCCAAGTTTGAGTGACGTCACCTCTCATGCTTCTCAAGTGCATAAAGTAAAAGTCCATTTTCTTTCCTCAGAGGACAATCCCTCCATCCCAGGAATTAATGCAGTGAAATGTCATTGAAGTCCCTCTCGGACAAGAATGTCTTTCCTTAGGTAAGAGGATAAAACTGTACACAACACTCCGTGTGTGGTTTCACCACTAATTCAACCTCTCCCACATCCCCTTGAAGAGTCTACATCCTCCTCACAACTCACACTTCCACCTGCTTTCATGTCATCTGCAAACTCGGAAATATTACATTTGATCCCAAACGTCCAAATCAATGATATGGATTGTGAACAGCTGGGCTCCCGCGGACTGATCCTTGTGATAAGCCGCTGGTCACAGCCTGGCACCCTGAAAATGACCCATTTGTACCCAAGCTCTGTTTTCTGTCCGTTAACCATTTCTCAATCCATGCCAGTATTATCAGGGTAAATACGTTGCATCACGGGGATAGGGCCTGGGTGGGAATGTTGTTAGCGCAGGCTCGATGGGCTGTATGGCCTCCTTCTGCACTGTAGGGATTCTATGATTCTAATATGTACATACGTCAGTGAAGGTGGCAGGGCACTTTGACAGAGCAGTAAATGAAGTATATGGTATCCCAGCTTTTATTAATGGAGGAATTGAGGACAAGAGTAAGGAGTTCATATTGAACTTGTATAAGACACTCGTTAAGCCTCATCTGGAGACTGTGCCCAGTTCTGGGCACCGTACTTGAGGAGGGATGTGAAGACATTGGAGAGAGTGCAGAGGAGATTCACAAGAATGATTCCAGGGAATAAGATCCGTAGCTACGAGGGTAGATTGGAGAGGTTGGGACTGTTTTCCTTGGAGAAAAGAAGGCTGAGGTGAGACTTGAGAGAGAGATTCAAGATCCAAAGGGATATCCACAGGTTAAAGAGTGAGAAACTCTTCCCTCTCAAGAGATGCTCAGGAACTAGAGGGCACAGATTCTAAATGATGGGGAAATGGATCAGAAGTGAAGTGAGAAAAAGCACTTCATCAAGAGTGTGTTTGGAATCTGGAACAATCTTCCTGAAAGCCTGTTCCAATATTCAATAAGATCCTGGCTGATCTGTGATCTAACTCTCTGTCTCTTAACCCCTTGGACGAAGGAAAATCTATCAACCCCAGGTTTAAAATAATAACAAGTGACTGAGCATCAATAGCCATTTGCAGAAGATTGTTTCAAACTAACTCCACACCATATCTGGCAATGTTTCCATTTCTACAATTCTAAAATTCTAAACTGAGGCTAACATTCAAATATTCCCAAATCCTGGAGTTCCCAGCCAGCAGAAAAACTTGTTCTTTATCAGCCTCTCCCTTTCCCTCATTATTTTCAATGTTTGATTAAATCAGCCCCCAACTTAAATTCCAGCGGTTAAGAATAATGTTTAATCTGCACTGTTCATCAAATGTTCCCAACACAAATACTGTAATGGGCTAAATACAGAGTAAAATTCCCTCTGCTCTGTCCAAGGAATGTTTCAGCACAGATTTTTATTTTGAACTTTAGGAAAAACAGGAATCAAATTGCTCAGCATCCCAGTGTGGCCTCCTGTTTATTTCAATCAGCCCTTCACATTCAAACATGAAGTTGAAGCTTCGAATACTGTCTGTGGCAGCGTTTGTGGATTCAGTTGTTCTCCTGCTTTTTCACTTGTCTGAAGGATTTGAATTATAGACATTGTTTAATTATTCCTTTCTCTCAGCACATGGAACTTGTGAATCTTCAAGGCAGACAATCTCATGTAATTAACAACAAACTACATCTTTATTCATCCGTCCATTTCCTATCTCTGAATGGATCACACACATTTCCAGAATGCAGGAAGCTCTCAATGGAAACTGCTTCCAATTATTCCCCAATACAATTGTTCGCACTTGACTGTGAACTACATTCCACTGACATTCCCAAAGCAGCCACAGAAAAGTGACTGGTTATTTTAAACACTGAACCTGAACTATTTGAGCTGATGATTGACTCACATTGTACAGAAATGTTGAGTCTGTTTTGATGAGAGTGATCAGATTAACATTGTAACATGAAGACAGCCTCCGTACTGAGATTAACCACATTTACAACAATTCCGCAATATCAGATCCATTGCTGTGTGTATTGTGCGAATTCAGCTGTGAAATATCTGGACATTTGGAGCTTCCACTGTTTCTGTCATTTCATCATTTATTAAAGTACGTTGTTCTATCCCTTTTAAATCTAAGTTGTGTCAAATTACATTTCCCTGCACTGAAACCTCTCCACCAGTATGTCCATGTACAAAATATGAATAACTCTTTGCAATCTGATGTTTCCAGCGATGCTGCTTACAATGCTGTCTAATGTTTTGTGTCATTGGCAAACCAGGATGTGTAGTATTCAGTCACATTAAATGGTCAATAAATATGTCAATACTGTGTATATATTTCACTGTGTGCGTGTGTGTGTGTCTGTGTCTCTGTGTGTGTGTGTGTGTCTGTGTGTGTGTGTGTCTGTGTGTGTGTGTGTGTGTGTCTGTGTGTGTGTGTGTCTGTGTGTCTGTGTGTGTCTCTGTGTGTGTGTGTGTGTCTCTCTGTGTGTGTGTCTGTGTGTGTGTGTGTCTCTGTGTGTGTCTCTGTGTGTGTGTGTGTCTCTCTGTGTGTGTGGGTGTGTGTGTGTGTGTGTCTGTGTGTGTGTCTCTGTGTGTGTGTGTGTCTCTGTGTGTGTGGGTGTGTGTGTGTCTGTGTGTGTGTGTGTGTGTCTGTGTGTGTGTCTCTGTGTGTGTGTGTCTCTGTGTGTGTTTGGGTGTGTGTGTGTCTGTGTGTGTCAGCATGCATGTGTCTCTGTGTGTGTCTGTGTGTGTGTCTGTGTGTCTGTGTGTCTGTGTCAGCATGCATGTGTCTCTGTGTGTGTGTGTGTGTGTGTGTCTGTGTGTGTGTGTGTCTGTGTGTGTGTGTCTGTGTGTCAGCATGCATGTGTGTCAATGTATTTGAATCTCAAATATGTGCAGTTGGAGGCCATTTGACCCATCGAGCCTGCTCCCCCACTCAAACAGATCTTGACAAACACACACACACACACACACAGACGCACACACAGAGATACAGACACACACACACACACACTCATAGACACACACGCACTGACAAAGAGAGAGACACACAGTCACTCACGGACACACACACACAGAGACACAAACACACACTCACGGACACACACGCACACACGCAGAGAGACACAAACACACACTCACAGACACACATGCACAAAGACACAGAGAGAGACACACACACACAGGCACACACTCACTCACAGACACACGCAGAGAAACACAATCACACACACAGAAACACACAATGAAATAGACACTTGCACACACTTAGAAACTGTCTCTCTCTCTCTCTCTCTCTCTCTCACACACACACACACACACACACAGACACACACACACACACAGAAATACAAAAACATAAGCGCACCGACACTCTCATTCCTATTTCTGTTTTACTCCTCAATGCCCCAACTAAAAAGTACTGGGATCTGAGCTTGAAATGCTGGAACTGATCATGGAGGAACGAGTGGGGCCTAATAGACACTGAGAAGTTAACTTGTGTGTGAATCATAGAATGGTGACAGCACAGGAGGCCATTCAGCCCGTCAAGCCTGGATGGACACACTGCAAGAGCAGTTTCACTATTCCCAATCCTCCACCCTCTCCCCGTAACCCTGTCAATATTTTCCCTTCAGCTTCCCATTCAATTTCCTCTTGATGGAATCTTCTCCCACCTCTGACTCAGGCAGAACATGATGTGGAGATGCCGGCGTTGGACTGGGGTCAACACAGTAAGAAGTTTAACAACATCAGCTTAAAGTCCAACAGGTTTATTTGGTAGCAAAAGCCACACAAGCTTTCGGAGCTCCAAGCCCCTTCTTCAGGTGAGTGGGAATTCTGTTCACAACAGGGCAGATAAAGACACAGACACAATTTACATGAATAATGGTTGGAATGCGAATCCTTACAGCGAATCAAGGCAGAACATTCCAGATACCAGCAGTCACTACGTTAAAAACATTTCCTCATCACAGATTCATACAGTGCAGAAGAGACCCTTCGGCCCATCGAGTCTGCACCGACACGTGAGGACCACCTAACATACCGACCTCACCCCATTTACCAGCACTTGGCCCATAGCCCTGAATGTGATGATGTGCCAAGTGCTTATCCAGCTACTTTTTAAAGGATGTGAGGCAACTTGCCTCTGCCAACCTCCCAGGCAGCGCATTCCAGACTGGCACCACCCTGTGGGTTAAACAGATTTTCCTCACATCCCCCCCAAACCTCCTGCCCCTCACCTTGAACCTCTGTCCCCTCGTGACTGACCCTTCAACTAAGGGGAACAGCTGCTCCCGATCCACACTCTTCATGTCTCTCATAATCTTGTCCACCTCAATCAGGTCGCCCCCCCCCCCAGTCTTCTCTGCTCCAATGAATACAACACAAGCCTACTCAACATCTCATTTTTAATTTTGTTTATTAGTGTCACAAGTAGGCTTGCATTAACACTGTGAAGTTACGGTGATAATTCCCCAGATGCCACACTCTGGTGTTCGGTTACACTGAGAGAAAATTTACCACAGCCAATGCACCCTAACCAGCACATCATTCGCACTGTGGGAGGAAACCACAGCACCCAGAGGAAAGGCACGCAGACACGGAGAGAACGTGCAGACTTCACACAGACAGTGACCTGAGCCGGGAATCGAACCTGGGTCCCTGGCGCTGTAATGCAGCAGTGATAACAACTGTGCCACTGTGTGGCCCATAGCTCTCTTCATAGCTGAAACACTCCAGCTCAGATGCATCCTGGTGAATCTCCTCTGCATCCTGTCCAGTGCATTCACACCCTTCCTATAATATGGCGACCAGAACCGCACACAGTCCTCCAGCTGTGGCCTCACCAAAGTTTTATACAGCTCCAACATGACTACCCTGCTTTTGTAATCGATGCCTCGACAGAAAAAGGCAAGCGTTCCGCATGCCTTTTACACCGCTCCACTAACATGCAAATCAGCAAATGAGAAATATTTGGGATGGATGAGTCCTTGGCAGCATGGATTAGAAGTTTGGTAAGAGATAGGAAACAGAGGGGAGGTAGAGATGGGCATTTCTCAGACTGGAGACGAGTTGAAAGTGGTGTTCCCCAGGGATCAGTGTTGGGATCCTTGCTTTTTCTGATTTATATTAACAGCTTAGCGACGGCGGTTGAACGCACAATCTCCAAATTTGCAGATGATGCTGAGCTCGGGAGAAGAGTGAATTGTGAGGATGACACTGAGCGACTTCAGAGGGACATGGACAAGTTGGCCAAATGGGCAGACACCTGGGAGATGAATTTCAATGCAGCGAAATGGGAGGGAATGCATTTTGGTGGAAGAAACATGGGGAGACGATACAGACTCAATGGTACAACGTTGAGGGGACTACAGGAGCAGATGGGCCTTGGGTTTCAAGTGATTCATTCTCTGAAGGTGGCCAGGCAAGATGAAACAGTTGTTAAGAAGCCTGATAGGATCCTTGGGTTTATAAAGAGAGGCATAGAGTATAAAAGCAAGGAAGTGATGCTACACCTCTACAAATCATTGGACAGATCACATTCGGAGCACTGTGATCAGTTCTGGGCACCCTATTTAAGGAAGGACGTTAAAGTCCTCGAGAGAGGCAGAGAGAGAGAGAGAGTGCAAAGGAGATTCACTCGAATGATTCCAGGAATGAGAAATTTTAGATCCAAGGAAAGATGAGAGAAATTGGCCTTATTCTCCTTGGAGCAGAGAAGATTAAGAGGTGACCTTATCGAGGTGTTCAGAATGATGAACAATGTTGACAGGGTGAAGAAGGATATTCTGTTTCCACTCGTTGGTGTGTCAGTGACGAAGGGGTCACAATTTCAAGATGGTCAGCAAGGGAGCTGGGAGTGTGATGAGGAGAAACTGCTTTACTCGGAGAGTTGTTGGGATTTGGAATGCGCTGCCTGGGAGAGAGGTGGAGGCAGATTCCATAGGAGGATTCAAAAGAGAGGCGGATACATATTTGAAAGTGATTGCTTTAGGGGGCTAAGGAGACAGGGCTGGAGAATGGGACTCGCTGGGTGGCTCTTCCGGGATCGGGGCAGACATGATGGGCCGAATGGCCTCCTGCTGTTCTGTGATTCGAGAACACCCTTTGTGTGAAGAAGTGTTCCTTAATTTCACTTTGAAAGGGTTTCAGAATATTTTTAATATTTCAGACAATGATCCCAGTCCCAGACTCCACAACCAGCAAGAAACATTTCTCTTTCTCTAACCTATCAGTTTCCATTATTCTCCTGACAACTTGGATCAAATTATCCCTGACACTCCAAACTTCCCGGGAATACAACCCTCGTTTGTGTCTCCATGGCTGCGTCTCTGTCACATTTAAAATACGAATGTTACCTCAGCGAGGAGACAACTCTGTCAGAAATATCTCAGTGCTGCGCTCACATCAAATGGCCGCTGGGAAGAAAGGCCAAATGGCTGACTGATATTTGTGGATATTTTTCAGATTCCCAGAGAGGGAGAGATGGAGAGATGGAGAGAGGGACAGAAGACACAGACATAGAGAGTGAGAAAAAGAAATAAACACAGAATTACCTTGGGCCCATTTAGTTTATATTTTCTCTGCTCTCCTCAACTTCTTGTCCGAACTCCACTTGCCTCCTTCTGCCCTGCAACAATTCTGTGATCCTGTGATGGGATAAACAGACCGAGGGAGGAAATATGAAGGTCTGCAGCATCTTTGAGAGTGGATTAATTGCGGGAATGAGGGATGTGAGCTCCAGGGTGAGGTTGGAGAAACGGGGCTTGTTCCCCTTGAGGGGAGATTTGCTCGAGTTGTACAAGATTAGGACAGGTTTAGATAAAGTCGATAAAGGAAAGCTGTTGCCGTGAGCTGATTGGGTTCAGGGATGACAGGGAGACACAATTTAAAGTTTCAGGAGAGACGCAGTGAGGGAATGTGAGGAAAAACATCTTTCACACACACACAGAGCCTGGGAATGTGTTTGGACATACGGCCTATGAGGATGGTGGAAGCGGAGATGATGAGTGAATGACAGGGATGGAGAGGTGACACTAGGAGAGGCAATGGCCTAGTGCTATTATCTCCAGACTATTAATCCAGAAACTCAGTGAATGTTCTGGGGACCTGGGTTTGAATCCCACCAATTGGAATTCAATAAAAATATCTGGAATTAAGAATCTACTGGTGACCATGAAACCATTGTCGATTGTCGGAAAAACCCGTCTGGTTCACTAATGTCTTTTAGGGAAGGAAATCTGCCATCCTCACGTGGTCTGGGCTACGTGTGACTCCAGAGCCACAGCAATGCGGTTAACTCTCAACTGCCCGCGAAGAGCAACTCGATGCAATAAATTCTGTTCAGCCAGCGATGCCCGTGTCCCACGAAAGAATTAAAGAAAACTTCAATCAACTCACTCCTGAACCTTCTAAATCCCAGGGATACAGAATAAATCTCCATCGAAACTGTCCTGTGACACAATACACCACAGAGTTAGAAACACAGTCAATGCCTCTACTTTCTCAGAAGATGAAGGAAATTGGGCATGTCAGCTACAACTCTCACTAACTCATTCTTTCTGGTTACATCACAGCTTGGTCTGGCTCCTGTTCTGCCCAAGACCGCAAGGATCTACAAAAGGTCATGAATGTAGCCCAATCCATCACGCAAACCGGCCTCCCATCCACTGACTCTGTCTACACTTCCCGCTGCCTCGGAAAAGCAGCCAGCATAATGAAGGACCTCACCCACCCCGGACATTCTCTCTTCCACCTTCTTCCGTCGGGAAAAAGATACAAAAGTCTGAGGTCACGTACCAACCCACTCAAGAACAGCTTCTTCCCTGCTGCTGTCAGACTTTTGAATGGACCTACCCTGCATTAAATTGATCTTTCTCTCCACCCTAGCTATGACTGTAACACTACATTCTGCACTCTCTCGCTTCCTTCTCGATGAACAGTATGCTTTGTCTGTATAGCGCACAAGAAACAAGACTTTTCACTGTATTAAAATGGGGGATGGTCAGGGAGCCAGGATTAAAGGAATACAGATATCAGAGGATGGTGGGACTGGGGGATATAGGGAGGGCTCATTTACAGAAGACAGGACCAAACTTTAACCACATCTCGTGTGAAGAAGTGCTTCCTAATTTAGAATTGAAAGAAGTTTAGAAGTTTATGTATTAGTGTCATAAGTCGGCTTACATTAACACGGTAATGAAGTTACTGTGAAAATCCCTTAGTCGCCACACTCTGGCGCCTGTTCGGGTAACACTGAGGGAGAATTTAGCATGGCCAATGCACCCTAAACAGCACATCTTTCAGACTGAGGGAGGAAACCGGAGCATCCGGAGGAAACCCACGCAGACACAGGGAGAACATGCGGACTCCGCACAGACAGGAATAAATGAATCTTTTTCTAAGTAACAGGCAGTGACGAGTGGGGTCCCGCAGGGGTCAGTTCTTGGGTCCCAGCTATTCACAAAACACATCAGTGATTTGGATGAGGGAACCAAACGTAATATTCTCAAGTTTGCTGATGGGGCGAAACTTGGTGGGAATGTGAGTGATGAGGAGGATGTGAAGAGGCTTCGGGGTGATTTAGACAAGTTGAGTGAGTGGGGAAATACATGGCAGATGCAGAATAATGTGGATAAATGTGACGTTATCCACTTTGGACGGAGGAAGAGAATGGCAGAGTATTAGTTGAATGGTGATAGATTGGGAAATGTTGTACAAAGGGACCTGGGTATCTGAGAACACCAGTCACTGAAAGCAAGCATGCAGCTAAAGTAAGCAGTTAGGACGACCAATGGGATGTTGTCCTTCATTGCAAGAGGATTGGAGTAGAAGAGCAAGGATGTCTTACTGCAGCTGGACAGAGCCTCGGTGAGACCACACCTGGAGTCTTGTGTACAGTGTTCCTCTCCTTATCTGAGGAAGGATGTACTTGCCACAGAGGGAGAGCAGTGAATGTTCACCAGACTGATTCCTGGGATGGCAGCATTGATGTCTGAGGGGAGATTGGGTCGGCTGGGCCTGTATTCACTGGAATGGAGAAGAGTGAGCGGGGATCTAATTGAAAGTTATAAAATTCTGACAGTGCTGGGCAGGCTGGATACAGGGATATTGTTTCCTCCGGCTGGGGGTGTCTGGAACAAGGGGTCACAGTCTCAGGATACGGGGGAGGCCATTTGGGACTGAGATGAGGGAAAACCTCTTCACTCAGAGGGTGGTGAACCTGTGGAATTCTCTCCCACAGAAAGCTGTGGAGACCAAGTCACTGAATATATTTAAGAAGGAAATAGATAGATTTCTAGACTCTAAAGGTGTCGAGGTGTATGGGGAGAGCGCTGGGGTATGGCATTGAGACAGAGGATCGGCCATGATAGTGTTGAATGGTGGGTCAGGCTCGAAGGGCTGAATGGCCTCCTCCTCCTCCTATTTTCTATGTTGATGTGAACACCCCAAGTCTCTTTGGGCCTCCACTCTTTCAAGCCTTTCCCCATTCATAAAGCAATCTGTTCTATCCTTTTTAAAGTGGGTGACCACACAATTGTCTCCAATGAAATCCATCTTTCACTCTTTGAACCATTCAGTGAAGACATTTCACTTTAGGGCGGCACGGTGGCACAGTGGTTCGTACTGCTGCCTCACAGCGCCAGGGACCCGGGTACAATTCCAGCCTCAGCTCGCTGTCAGTGTAGAGTTCTCCCAGTGTCTGCGTGGGTTTCCTCCGGGTGCTCCAGTTTCCTCCCACAGTCCAAACATGTGCGGGTTAGGTGGATTGGCCATGATAAATTGACCTTAGTGTCAGGGGATTAACAGGGTAAATATATGGGGTTACGGGAATCGGGCCTGGGTGGGATTGTGGTCGGTGCAGACCCGATGGGCCGAATGGTCTGCCCTTTAGGGATTCTATGATTCTAGGATCTCAAATCATTGATAAATACGATGAAACTGAGACAGACACGGGGGCTTTGCAGCAGCGGACAGAATGGGAATCATTGCATCCTGCACCGAGTTTTATTACACAACCAATTTCAGAAAATTCACAACTCTAATTCACAACAGCAAAGTGTGGGATTGCAAACTTGGAATTATTAGCACAGGACTAAAGTTCAAAAGCTAAACACTGACATTCGGAAACAAGAGATGGCCTCACATCTTCAATTCTGTGATTGTCCCCCATCTCCTGCTCTGAATATTACAATATCTCTGCCCCCTTCCTGCGTCTGCAGACTTTGAAAGTTACTCAGACATCGGTGAAACTAGTCTTTATCTCGGGGCGTTTCCTGTGAAATATGCACCTTCTGCAACGAGACACAATCTAATTGACGCTTTCTGATACAATCTGAATCTCCTTTCAAACAACCTCCCAACCCCACTGTGCAGGAATGTCACCTTTTGTCACATTCCCCAACACAATTGTTGACACTTTATCAGGCGGGTAAAGTAGATTCAACTGACAGATTCTGAGCACCAGGTTGAATCTGTAAGATGTAAAAATGAACTGAAATCCCAGGTCTCTCTGTTCCTGCATCCATTTTAACATTGACCCATTGATTTTAAATTGCTTCTCCTGTATAAAAATATCATCTATCAACCTCAGATTTAAACATTAATAAGCGACTGAGCATCAACTGCGAATTATAGAAGGTAGTTCCAAACTAATATCACAGCTGGTGTGGCAAAGTGTTTCTGAATTCCACTCCTACAAGTCTAAAATCCTCAACATTGTTTGAAATCCAATGTCCCCAAGTCCTGGACTCCCCAACCAGCAGGAAAAGTTGTTCTTTATCAGTCCTCTCCATTCCCCTTATTATCTTGAAGTGTTTGATCCAATCATCCCGTAGCCTAAATTCCAGCATTACAGAGTAACACTTCAACTACACTTTTCAACAAACAATCCCAAACCAAATACAGAAATGGGTTCATAGAATCCTGCAGTGCAGGAGGCCATTCGGCCCATCGAGTCTGCACTGACCACAATCCCACCCAGGCCCATTCCCTATAATACCATACATTTACCCCAGCTAATCCTCCTGACACTAAGGGACAATTTAGCTTGGCCAATCCACCTAACCTGTACACCTGATAGAAGTCTGCCAGATTATGAGGGGCATGGACAGAGTGGATAGTCAGAAGCTTTTTCCCAGGGTGGAAGAGTTATTACTTGGGGGCAGAGGTTTAAGGTGCGAGGGGCAAGGTTTAAAGGAGATGTGGGAGGAAAGTTTTTTTACACAGAGGGTGGTGGATGCCTGGAACTCGTTGCCGGGGGATGGAGTGGAAACAGATACGGTAGTGACTTTTCAAGGGCGTCTTGACAAAGACATGAATAAGATGGGAATGGAGGGATATGGTCCCCGGAAGGGTAGGGGGTTTTAGTTCAGTCAGGCAGCATGGTCGTTGCAGGATTGGAGAGCCGAAAGACCTGTTCCCGTGCTGTAATTTTCTTTGTTCTATCTTTGGAGTGTGGGATGAAACCGGAGCACCCGGAGGAAACCCACACAAAGACGGGAAGGACGTTCAAACTCCAGTCAGAAAGTGACCCATGCTGGGAATCGAAGGCGGGTCCCTGGCACTGTGAGGAAGCAGTGCTAACCCCTGCATCACTGTGCCACCCCCATATTGAAAACTTGGGTTCAAATTCAAGACAGCCGCAAATTCACTTTGAGAAAAGTTCCCTCTGCTGTGTCAAAGGAATTTTTAATTGAGGATTTTTATTTCTGGGAAACTGAACTCACATTGAACAGCATCCCAGTGTGGGATTTAAACTCTAGTTTGTTTCAGTCATGGGGAGAGAGATGGAGCGAGAGGGAGAGATACAGATACCGAGGCAGAGAGACACAGAAACAGGATGGGATAGTGCTGTACATGTTTCAGAGCTGACACTGAGACACACACGAGATGTACAATCGCAGACCAGAGTGAATCATTCTCTGTTACCTGCAGTGTCCTGGACATGGACAGAAGCTGACACTCAGGCACACACAACAACAACTTGCATTTATATAGCACCTTGGACAGTATTATCCCAAGATGCTTCACACTCCCAGGACAGGTACAGCACAGGGTTAGATACAGAGTAAAGCTCCCTCTGCACTGTCCACATCAAACACGACCAGGACAGGTACAGAGTAAAGCTCCCTCTGCACTGTCCACATCAAACACACCCAGGACAGGTACCGCACGGGGTTAGATACAGAGTAAAGCTCCCTCTACACTGTCCCCATCAAACACTCCCAGGACAGGTACAGCACGGGGTTCGATACAGAGTAAAGCTCCCTCTATACTGTCCCCCATCAAACACTCCCAGGACAGGTACAGCACGGGGTTAGATACAGAGTAAAGCTCCCTCTGCACTGTCCACATCAAACACTCCCAGGACAGGTACAGCACGGGGTTAGATACAGAGTAAAGCTCCCTCTACACTGTCCACATCAAACACACCCAGGACCGGTACAGCACGGGGTTAGATACAGAGTAAAGCTCCCTCTGCACTGTCCACATCAAACACGACCAGGACAGGAACAGCACGGGGTTAGATACAGAGTAAAGCTCCCTTGAAATTCTCCCCATCAAACACTCCCAGGACAGGTACAGCATGGAGTTAGAAAAAGAGTAAAGCTCCCTCTCCACTGTCCCCATCAAAGACTCGCAGGACAGGTGCAGCACAGGGTTAGATACAGAGTAAAGCTCCCTCTGCACTGTCCACATCAAACACTCCCAGGACAGGTACAGCACGGGGTTAGGTACAGAGTAAAGCTCCCTCTACACTGTCCCGATCAAACACTCCCTGGACAGTACAGCACGGGGTTTGATGCAGAGTAAAGCTCCCTCTACACTGTCCCCATCAAACACTCGCAGGACAGGTACAGCACGGGGTGAGATACAGAGTAAAGCTCCCTCTACACTGTCCCCCCATCAAACACTCCCAGGACAGGTACAGCACGGGGTGAGATACAGAGTAAAGCTCCCTCTACACTGTCCCCATCAAACACTCCCAGGACAGGTACAGCACGGGGTTAGATACAGAGTAAAGCTCCCTCTACACTGTCCCCATCAAACACTCCCAGGACAGGTACAGCACGGGGTTAGATACAGAGTAAAGCTCCCTTGAAATTGTCCCCATCAAACACTCGCAGGACAGGTACAGCATGGGGTAGATACAGAGTAAAGCCCCCTCTACACTGTCCCCATCAAACACTCCCAGGACAGGTACAGCACGGGGTTAGATACAGAGTAAAGCTCCCTCTACACTGTCCACATCAAGCACGACCAGGACAGGTACAGCACGGGCTTAGATACAGAGTAAAGCCCCCTCTACACTGTCCCCATCAAACACACCCTGGACAGGTACAGCACGGGTTTAGATACAGAGTAAAGCTCCCTCTACACTGTCCCCATCAAACACTCCCAGGACAGGTACAGCACGGGTTTAGATACAGAGTAAAGCTCCCTCTACACTGTCCCCATCAAACACTCCCAGGACAGGTACAGCACGGAGTTAGATACAGAGTAAAGCTTCCTCTGCACTGTCCCCATCAAACACTCCCTGGACAGGTACAGCACAGGGTAATATACAGAGTAAAGCTCCCTCTGCACTGTCCCCATCAAACACACCCAGGACAGGTACAGCACGGGGTTAGATACAGAGTAAAGCTCCCCCTACACTGTCCCCATCAAACACACCCAGGACAGATACAGCACGGGGTTAGATACAGAGTAAAGCTCCCTCTACACTGTCCCCATCAAACACACCCAGGACAGATACAGCACGGGGTTAGATACAGAGTAAAGCTCCCTCTGCACTATCCCCCATCAAACACTCGCAGGACAGGTACAGAGTAAAGCTCCCTCTACACTGTCCACATCAAACACGACCAGGACAGGAAGAGCACGGGCTTAGATACAGAGTAAAGCTCCCTCTATACTGTCCCCATCAAACACTCCCAGGACAGGTACAGCACAGGGTTAGGTACAGAGTAAAGCTCCCTCTACACTGTCCCTATCAAACACTCCCTGGACAGTACAGCACGGGGTTTGATGCAGAGTCAAGTTCCCTCTACACTGTCCCCATCAAACACTCCCAGGACAGACACAGCATGGGTTTAGATACAAAGTAAAGCTCCCTCTCTCCTGTCCCCATCAATCACTTCCAGGACAAGTACAGCATGGGCGAGGTACAGGGTAAAGCTCCCTCTCCGCTGTCCCCATCAAACACTCCCAGGACAGGTACATCACGGGGTTAGATACAGAGTAAAGCTCCCTTGAAATTGTCCCCATCAAACACTCGCAGGACAGGTACAGCATGGGGTAGATACAGAGTAAAGCTCCCTCTACACTGTCCCCATCAAACACTCCCAGGACAGGTACAGCACGGGGTTAGATACAGAGTAAAGCTCCCTTGAAATTGTCCCCATCAAACACTCCCAGGACAGATAAAGCATGGAGTTAGAAAAAGAGTAAAGCTCCCTCTAAACTGTCCCCATCAAACATGCGCAGGACTTGTACAGCATGGGGTAGATACAGAATAAAGCTCCCTCTCCACTGTCCCCATCAAACACTCGCAGGACAGGTACAGCACGGGGTTAGATACAGAGTAAAGCTCCCTCTACACTGTCCCCCATCAAACACTCCCAGGACAGGTACAGCACGGGGTTAGATACAGAGTAAAGCTCCCTCTACACTGTCCCCATGAAACACTCCCAGGGCAGGTACAGCACGGGGTCAGATACAAAGTATAGCTCCCTCTATCCTGTCCTGGGAATACAGCCCTCGTTTGTGTCTCCATAGCTGCGTATCTGTCACATTTAAAATACTAACGTTACTTTAGTGAAGAGACAACTCTGTCAGAAATATCTCAGTGCTGCGTTCACACGAAATGGCCACTGGGAAGAAACACCAAATGGCTGCCTGATATTTGTGGATATTTTTCAGATATTCCCAGAAAGGGAGAGATGGACAGAAGACACAGACACAGAGAGTGAGAAAAAGAGAGAGACACAGATTGATGGAGGTATAAAAGGTTTCCCTTTACCTGCACATGATTTAACTTGTTCCCAGTTGGTTTATGGATTCTCTCCTCAACTTATTGTCCAAAGTGCATCACTTCACATTTCTCAGTGTTGAAGTTAACTGTCTGTCCGTTTCATTTCCATCTCCTCTGCACCCGCTCCCGAACACAAATAATTGTCTGGTAGAAAGTGAGAAGGAGCCTCGACAGAGAGGTTGGGAAGGATTGAATGGGGAGAGGCAGAAACCCTCAACACATTTCAAAACTACACTGATTCCCACTTGAAGGAATAACTTCTCCACCCCAACACTATCCCGTCATTCTCGATAAGTCCATGCTGCCCGTGTTCTGTGATAAATTACACGCAAGTGAAAAGATTATTTTAAATAGTGGGGTTACATTTGCCACCCCCCAATCTGTAGGAACTGCTCCAGAGTCTGTCCAGAGTTGGGAAATAGGTTAAAAAGTAGGGTCACTAGGGTGGCCATCTCTGGGCTGCTCCCAATGCCTCGTGCCAGTGAGGCTAAGAATAGGGAGTTGGTTCAAATGAATGCTTGGCTAAAGGACTGGTCCAGGAGGGAGGGCTTCATTTTCATAGATCAATGGGAGGTTTTCAGGAGAGGATGGCACCTGTACAAGAGGGAGGGGTCACAACTAAGTTGGAAGGGCACAAATATCCTGGCTGGGAGCTTTGCTAGTGCAGTTCGGGGGGGTTTAAACTAGTATGGCAGGGGGGTGGGGATCAAACTATTAGGTCTATAAGTGTGGTGGCTGGGGACGAGCTTGGGGCTGGGACAAGGCTGGCAAAGAAGAAGAGCACTCTGGGGGAGGACGACCTCACTGAGCCTGGGGGTCTGGAGTGCTTATACTTCAATGCAAGGAGCGTAGCAGGTAAAACAGACGAACTTGGGGCCTTAATGCGCACGAGGAATTTGGATGTGGTTGCGGTGACAGAGACTTGGTTGAAAGAGGGACAGGACTGGCAGCTGAATATTCCAGGGTACAAGTGTTTTAGGCGAGACAGAGGAGGGGCCAAAAGAGATGGGGGAGTAGCGGTATTGGTTGGAGAGCATATTACAGCGGTGCAGAGGGAGGACAATTCAGAGGGGTCGTGTAGCGAGTCACTCTGGGTGGAGCTTAGAAACAGGAAAGGCGCAATCACTATGTTGGGGGTGTACTACAGGCCCCCCAACAGCCCAAGGGAAGTGGAAGAATGGATATGTCAGGAGATACTGGATAGGTGCAGGAAAAATAGGGTTGTTGTAGTGGGAGACTTCAATTTCCCTGGTATAGACTGGAAATCGCTGAGGGCAGGGACTCTGGATGGGGAGGAATTTGTAAAATGTGTACAGGAGGGTTCGTTGGAACAATATGTGGACAGCCCGACTAGAGAGGGGGCTATACTGGACCTGGTACTGGGGAATGAGCCCGGTCAGGTCTTCAAAGTTTTGGTTGGGGAACATGTGGCAAATAGTGACCACAATTCTGTTAGCTTTAGGATAGTGATGGAAAAGGATGAGTGGTGTCCCAAGGGTAAGGTCTTGGATTGGGGGAAGGCTAACTTTATTGGGATCAGGCAGAAATTGGCAGCTCTTGAATGGGAGAGGCTGTTTGAGGGTAAATCCACATCTGGTATGTGGCAGTCTTTTAAGGAACGGTTGTTAGGGCTTCAGGACAAGCATGTGCATGTAAAAAAGAAGGATAGGAAGGGTAGGATTAAAGAACCGTGGATAACCAGGGAAATTGAGGGACTGGTCAAAAGGAAAAGAGAGGCATATGTTAGGTCCAAGCAGCTAAAAACGGAGGGAGCTCTGGAGGAGTACAATGAAAGTAGGAAAATACTCAAACGGGGAATTAGAAGAGCAAAAAGGGGCCACGAAATGTTCTTGGCAGACAGGATTAAGGAGAATCCAAAGGCATTTTATTCATACGTTAGGAACAAAAGGGTTGTTAGGGAAAAAATCGGACCTCTCAGGGACAAAAGTGGGGACTTATGCTTGGAGCCCAAAGAAGTAGGGGAGATCCTAAATGAATACTTTGCGTCGGTATTCACAAAGGAGAGGGATGTGTTGACTGGGAGTGTCTCTGAGGGGAGTGTTGAACCGTTGGAGAAAATCTCCATTACAAAGGAGGAAGTGTTAGGTTTGTTAGAGAATATAAAGACTGACAAATCCCCAGGGCCTGATGGAATCTATCCAAGGCTGCTCAGGGAGATGAGAGGTGAAATCGTTGGGCCTCTGACGCAAATCTTTGTCTCGTCACTGGACGCAGGTGAGGTCCCAGAGGATTGGAGGATAGCCAATGTGGTCCCGTTATTTCAGAAGGGTAGGAAGGATAACCCGGGTAATTATAGGCCGGTGAGCATGACGTCCGTGGTGGGGAAGTTGTTGGAGAAGATTCTTAGAGATAGGATGTATGCGCATTTAGAAAGGAATAAACTCATTAACGATAGTCAACATGGTTTTGTGAGAGGGAGGTCATGCCTCACTAACCTGGTGGTGTTTTTTGAAGAAGTGACCAAAATGGTTGACGAAGGAAGGGCCGTGGATGTTGTCTATATGGACTTCAGTAAAGCGTTTGACAAAGTCCCTCACGGTAGGCTAGTGAAAAAGGTTGGATCCCATGGGATAAAGGGGGAGGTGGCTAGATGGGTGGAGAACTGGCTTGGTCATAGAAGACAGAGGGTGGTAGTGGAAGGGTCTTTTTCCGGCTGGAGGCCTGTGACTAGTGGTGTACCGCAGGGCTCTGTATTGGGACCTCTGCTGTTTGTGATTTATATAAATGATCTGGAAGAAGGAGGAACTGGGGTGATCAGTAAGTTTGCGGACGACACAAAACTGGCAGGACTTGCAGATAGTGAGGAACATTGTCAGAGGCTACAGAAGGATATAGATAGGCTGGAAATTTGGGCAAGGAAATGGCAGATGGAGTTCAATCCTGATAAATGCGAAGTGATGCATTTTGGTGGGAATAATGTAGGGAGGAGCTACACGATAAATGGAAGAACCATAAAGGGTGTAGAGACGCAGAGGGACCTGGGTGTGCAAGTCCACAGATCTTTGAAGGTGACGTCGCAGGTGGAGAAGGTGGTGAAGAAGGCATATGGCATGCTTGCCTTTATAGGACGGGGCATAAGTTGGGGTCTGATGTTGCAGATGTATAGAACGTTGGTTCGGCCGCATTTGGAATACTGCGTCCAGTTCTGGTCGCCACACTACCAGAAGGACGTGGAGGCTTTGGAGAGAGTACAGAGGAGGTTTACCAGGATGTTGCCTGGTATGGAGGGGCTTGGTTATGAGGAGAGATTGGGGAAACTGGGGTTGTTCTCCTTGGAAAGACGGAGGATGAGGGGAGACTTAATAGAGGTGTATAAAATTATGAAAGGCATAGATAGGGTGAACGGTGGGAAGCTTTTCCCCGGGTCGGTGGTGACGTTCACGAGGGGTCATAGGTTCAAGGTGAAGGGGGGGGAGGTTTAACACAGATATCAGAAGGACATATTTTACACAGAGGGTCGTGGGGGCCTGAAATGTGTTGCCGGGCAAGGTGGTGGAGGCGGACACACTGGGAACATTTAAGACTTATCTAGACAGCTGTATGAACGGAGTGGGAATGGAGGGATACAAAAGAGTGGTCTAGTTTGGACCAGGGAGCGGCGCGGGCTAATTGTTCCTTGTTTCTCGTTTCAAGGCTTCATTCTATGATCATCTTGCTGGTGCCAGTACAGAGCGAGACTGCGGATAGTTGGGAACCTGTCTCGGGGGCAGGGAATTCATATGGTGTCGTGGAAGTGGAAATGACTAGGGTTGGGAAGCATTTTCCGATCGGGGCCATTGTGATCTCCTGGACTCGTTTCGATCGCCTCAGGGGGTCGGAGAGGAATTTCCCAGATTTTTTTTCCCCATATTGGCCCTGGGGTTTTTCACTCTGGGTTTTCGCCTCTCCCTGGAGATCACATGGTCTGGAATGGGGGGGTGGGGGTGAGTTAATAGGTTGTAATGAACAAAGCATCGTAGCTGTGAGGGACAGCTCGGTGGATAGGATATTGGTATGTAGATAGGCTGGAAAATTGGGCGGGGATCCTGGATTCAGGATTCAATCCTAGACCGGGGAGCGGCGCGGGCTTGGAGGGCCGAAGGGCCTGTTCCTGTGCTGTATTGTTCTTTGTTCTTGTCTATAGAATTTTGGAAGATGACCAGCAATGCATCCAATATTTCCAGCGCCGCTTCCTTTAATACTCTGGGATGTAGATTATCAGGCCCTGGGGCTTTGTCAGCCTTTAACCCCATTCATTCCCCCAGCACCATTTTCTTACTAATCCTGATTTCCTTCAATTCAATTCCACACTCTCACTAAAGCATTGGTTCCCTAACATTTCTGCCAGGTTATCTGTGCCTCTTTTGTGAAGACAGAACCAAAGTATACGTTCAATTCTTCTGCCATTTCGTTGCTCCCCATTTTAATTTCCCCGGAGAGATGGAGAGAGGCAGAGTCACTGAGAGATAGGGATGAGATAGTAATGCAGAGAGTAACAGTGAGATATTCAGGAGGGCAAGCAGCTAATAGTGGGGTACAACAAGGATCACTCCAAAGCCACAGATATTGCCTCATGTTGCCGCTGTCGCCATTTACCTTAAATCAGCATCCTCTGCTTTCCAAGCTTTCCCCCAATGTGCCGATTATCTCAAAGCCGATCCTCTCAGTCCCGGGACATCACTGCAGGAGTTCCTCAGGGTGAGTGTCCGAGGCCCCAACCATCTTCAGCTGCTCCATCACTGACCTTCCCTCCATAGGTGAGATGTTCGCTGATGATCGCAGCATTCACAACTCCTCAGATTGTGAAATAGTCAATGCCGGAATACTGAGCAGGACAGGCAGCATCTGTGTAAAGAGAAGCAGATTCTGGGACTGGGGGACTGAGAGACAGGAAGATAGTGAAACACACACAAACGCAGTGATGCACACACATAGATACACTCACAGTCTCACACACACACACAGATAGAGAACAGTCCCACAGTCTCACTCACAATATCCTAATCTCCCAGGCATTAAAGGGCAATTTGTAACGGCCAATCAACCTAACGCGCGCATCTTTGGAGTATGGGAGGAAACCGGAGCACCCGGAGGAAACCCACGCAGACACGGGGAGAACGTGCAAACTCCACACAGGCAGTGACCCGAGACCAAAATTGAACCCGGGTCCGTTGCACTGTGAGGCAGCAGAGCTAACCACTGTGACACCCATGTTGGCCTTCATTGCAAGAGGATTCGCGTGGAAGAGCAAGGATGTCTTACTGCAGCTGGACAGAGCCTCGGTGAGACCACACCTGGAGTCTTGTGTGCAGTGTTCCTCTCCTTATCTGAGGAAGGATGTACCTGCCACAGAGGGAGAGCAGTGAATGTTCACCAGACTGATTCCTGGGATGGCAGCATTGATGTCTGAGGGGAGATTGGGTCGGCTGGGCCTGTATTCACTGGAATGTAGAAGAGTGAGCGGGGATCTAATTGAAGGGTATAAAATTCTGACAGTGCTGGACAGGCTGGATACAGGGAGATTGTTTCCTCCGGCTGGGGGTGTCTGGAACAAGGGGTCACAGTCTCAGGATACGGGGGGGCCAATTGGGACTGAGATGAGGGAAAACCTCTTCACTCAGAGGGTGGTGAACCTGTGGAATTCTCTCGGACAGAAAGCTGTGGAGACCAAGTCACTGAATATATTTAAGAAGGAAAGAGATAGATTTCTAGACTCTAAAAGTGTTGAGGTGTATGGGGAGAGCGCTGGGGTATGGCATTGAGACAGAGGATCGGCCATGACAGTGTTGAATGGTGGGTCAGGCTCGAAGGGCTGAATGGCCTCCTCCTATTTTCTATGTTGATGTGACCGCCCCAAGTCTCTTTGGGCCTCCACTCTTTCCAGCTTTTCCCCATTCATAAAGCAACGTGTTCTATCCTTTTTAAAGTGGGTGACCACACAATTGTCTACAATGAAATCCATCGTTCACTCTTTGATCCATTGACTTCAGACATGAAGATTTGTTTGTCATTTGAAGCTTCCAGCTACAATGCTGCCAATGCTGCCTGTTTGTGTGCACTGTGGCAAACTTTCTATCTCATCATCTTAAACCCTTACTAAATACGGGAACACAGAGCCCACCTTTGGACAGGAAGAGATCATTTTGGCATGGCCAATCCACCTAACCTTCGCATCTTTGGACACTAGGGGCGGGATTTCCAGTCTTGGGACGAGCGTGGCTGAGGTGATTTAGTCATGGTGAATACACGGGGCTATGGGGATAGGGTGGAGGGGACAGGATAGGGTGGAGGGGAGGGCCTGGATAGGCTGCTCTTTTGGAGAGTCAGTGCAGAATCGATGGGCTGAATGGCCTCCTTCTGCACTGTAGGGATTCTATGAGAGACTTTGGCATGGTCCTGCCCTGCCTGTTACAAT